>NW_026945873.1:47500-50000 GCF_034702125.1 Engraulis encrasicolus
TACAGGGTTTTATGTCTCCCATAGGAATGAATGGGATTTGGCCATTTTTTGGTCTTTTTGGGTCCAACCTTGGCTCCAACTTGGCTTCAACAATGAAATAGAATTTTGGCCTCCATTCTATTTACTCTCAATGCCAAGCAGTTATCAGTGTGCATGTGAGCAGTACAGAGTGTGCCATTGAGAACACTGCCCTACAATTTCAGAACGCAGTATAATTCGAAATGGCAAACTGAGAAAAAAGGCTTTAAAGTTTCCTTTCTGGCCAAGCAACTATGTTGGAGGTAAAGTGATGATGACACTTCCATATAATATTTTTTTTATGGTGGAAATTTATGCACACAAGAAAAAAGCAAAACAAACGACATTCTTAAAGCCAATTTCCGGTCTAAACCCATTTTCGACCATTTTCAAGATACTGCGTTCTGATATTGTAGGACAGAACAGTCCTAATGTCATCATGACGTGGAAAAGCACAACCGTTCACCGAACCCCTAACCCTCAACCAGTTTTTCACCGCTCTCCCATCCGGTCGCAGGTTCTAGCCAGGCAACGCCCTCCTAGTGACGCAACACCTTCACTGTTGCTTCTAGTCAGGCCAAGAGCAATGTATATAGTTTCTGATCTCCTGAAAAATCGGGAACTTCACCCACTTTGTCAGACACCGGTCAACCAGTAGCAAACCTATGGAGGCGGTTCAACCATACTGTTTGGGAAACGTTAATTGTTATGCTCTCGGTCAGACCAAGTCTCGAAGAGATTTGAAAGTCGATGATAATCAGGCTAGCAGGTTGAGTCATGGACTGGAAAAAAACACAAAAAGTCCTGTTCCCTCAGTTATAACTAGCCTGGTCCTGACCATCCCATAATACTACCATTGCATTTCATATTTATGGTCTGGCATTTGTTTGCTGTGAAGCGATTGCAGGAAGCAGTAAGTTTGCACTCAGTTATGGTTTGAAGTTATTGCCAATCGCCGAGATTTACTCAACATCAACATAGCGCAGACCAATGGCTCTGGCACAGACGTGTACGTCATTGTTACGAGCATGCTCCCCCTTTCGCCCCCACGTGGGGCGCTTATTCGCTTATTGGCTGTTTTCTGAGGGGGGAGCATTGCGATCAAAATCCTACCGCTCCGAGAACAGAGAAGCACGGCCAGACTACAGTAGTGGAGCCAATCTTTTGGCGGAAGTACGTAGGACGGCTCGCAAGGCTGCACTGAACAAACTTTTGTGACAAAAACCCCTCCCCAACCACCCCGGCCCAAACAACCCCCGTCCTATATGGATAGATGTATACGTGGATTTCTGAGGATGTTTATGTGCATGAGTAAATGGTGTGTCTACTTGTATTGTAAAGTTCTAACTAAGGCCGAACCTGATGACAGTCTGGTGTGAAAACAAATATCCCTATCGGTCGAAAAAATAATCTAATCTTATCTTCACGCCACACTAGTGATGCGTCAACATGATTGAAATAAACTTGTGATTGTTGTATAATATTACTACAATGTATAACAATACATGATCTACAGTTATTACAATAATTAAAGAGAATATTTACTGCTTGTTATTGTCATAGCTGAGCCCCCGCCCCCTCGAGCCTCCCTGGGCCTGTCCAACCAATCACAGCTCAGCATCAGCCTCCAGCCGCCTGCTGATTGGCTGAGACCTCTCTACAGCCTCTACACGTACAACCTCAGCATACACACTCACCATGACCAGGTGAGAACAGCAGCGTGTGCGTGTGTGTGTGTGTGTGTATTTGTGTGTGTGTGTGCGTGTGCGTGTGCGTGTGCGTGCGTGCGTGCGTGTGCGTGCGTGTGCATGCGCGCGCGTGTGTGCGCGTGTGTGCGCGTGTGTGCGCGTGTGTGTGCGTGTGCGTGCGTGCGTGCGTGCGTGCGCGTGTGTGCGCGTGTGTGCGTGAGTGCGCGTGTGTGTGTGTGTGTGTGGCCAGGCTTGTGCCATAAATTGACTGCCATAAACAAGGTTGAATGGATAATGTCCTATCCCTCTAAAAGAAATCTTTCTCACCGGGCGAATACACCAGCAGCGACATGAGCGAGGCGAGCGACGAAAGTAATTGACTTTGTATTGACGAAAGCAACAGTTTGTAGTTGTACTCCTGGGAATGTTATGCAAATAGGCTATGACGCGGTTCAGCGACAAGCGGCCACAGCCAATGACTGTATAGAGGTCAGTAACCACAGCCAATGGGAATGTTGGAATGCTTGCGTTCTGCTTTTAACGGACATACTCTAGTCGCTTCAATCGCTCGTATCGCTCTTGCTGCACAGAAGCGATTCTCTGTCATTTGAATCTCGTTGCAGCCGGTTGGTCCGTTTCTTCCTTAATATGAGTGTCAGATTCATGCAAATGCAGTTCTGGGGTTCAACCATGCCACTAAAAAAGTTAAAGCACAGCAAGTTGTATTAACATCCGAGTCGGATTTCACATGAAATGACCCCGTGTGTGTGTGTGTGTGTGTGTGTGTGTGCGCG
>NW_026945873.1:55000-58853 GCF_034702125.1 Engraulis encrasicolus
CCACTAAATATTGATTTCTGAACTCTTCCTAATTAAAAAAAAAACATTAATATTATGTTGTTTGAATAGTGAATAGTATCTTTTTTTCTTTGCATTTTTGGGTTCTGTAAACATTGCATCTTTTGTTTTATTTTGACTATTTGTCATTTTCTGCTAAATTAATCCTGACAATATTTTCATTTGAAATTCGGAGGAAATGTTGTCAGTAGTCGGTAGAATGAAACAACAATGTTTTGTTTTACTCAAACCAATGCCTACAATCAGGAAAAACTGACATCATGACAATGCATATGAAGCACATTGCCATTTTCTTCCATCTTTGCCTGTGGGCAACTGTTGTTGGCTGTTGCTGAAGCTTTACTGACAGGTTAGGGTTAGGGGGTGGTTTTGTCAGGGCACAGCTTAGCAGTTTGTCATTAACAGACACACACACGCACACACAGATGCTGCAAAGACTTTGTTCTGAACAGGAAACCACAAGAAACAGAAGACTAGGCAGCAGCACCTGCAGCGTGTGCGTGTGTGTGTGTGTGCGCGTGCGTGCGTGCTTTGCGTTGTAAGGTGGGCCAACATGAGAGGTTTTTTGTGAAGTGCAGTCTCGCTATTGGAGCACTTGTGTTGCAGGCGTGGCCTAATGGTCAGGTAGGTGGTCTTAATGTTGCAGGCGTGGCCTAATGGTCAGGTAGGTGGTCTCAAGATCAGTAGGTTGCAGGTTCGAATCCCACCCTTACCTCCTTACACCTCCCTGCATGACCCTTGAGCAAGGCACCTAATCCCACATTACTCCAGGGACTGTAACCAATACCCTGTACCAAGGCACCTAACCCCACACTGCTCCAGGGACTGTAACCAATACCCTGTACCAAGGCACCTAACCCCACACTGCTCCAGGGACTGTAACCAATACCCTGTACCAAGGCACCTAATCCCACACTGCTCCAGGGACTGTAACCAATACCCTATACCACATTATGCACAGTTGTTTTGGGGAATCCTCTTTTCCAATAGTCTATGAGTTAAATTACACCTCAGATGGACCTTTCCAGTATACAATTCACCATCCAATTAAAAACTACTTAAATACTGGATAAAAACTCACCATTGCTCTATTCAGCTCGCGCAACCCCCTTATTGCAGGCCGCGCACCCCCAGGGGTGCCCGCACCCCAGTTTGGGAAACCCTGCCCTATACTATAACTGTAAGACAGAAATTGTGACATAAGCGGAATCGTGAGTTGAATGTTTTGTTACAGCCCTGCAGTTTGTAGATGTGAATGAATGCCCTCTATGGACACTGGTGGTCCCAATGATGAGAGAATCAAGTCCACCTGCAACTGTCTTTTTGTAGAAATGGTGCTATTTGGTGACGGGCCTCTTTAAAATGCCTTTATGGCTGGCCTTAATCCATTTTATAAGCACCAAGGCTACCCTCTTCAAAATATTGTTGGTCACAATCCATTTTATAAGCACCAATGCTACCCTCTTCAAAGTTATGAAGCAGCAAGGAGGAACTCGCACACCACTGATGCCGATGCATAGATTATTTTAATGCATAAGGAAAAATAAAGAAAGTGCTAATAATCTATGCATCGGCAACAGTGGTGTGCGAGTTCCTCCTTGCTGCTTCATTGGATTACTTTGTGGAACCAACGCACCCTCCCGGCTACAAACACAAAGGCGCGACACCCTTTTGGAATACCCTCTTCAAAGTAGTATAATACCAAGGCACCCCTCTCCTTGCAAAGTTAAAATGCCTTTATTGTTTGGCACATCACTATTGGAACACTTTGACGCGTTTCAGCTTAAAGAAATTGTGACATAAGCGGAATCTCTTCAAAATATTGTTGGTCACAATCCATTTTAAAAGTAGTATAATACCAATGCACCCCTCTCCTTGTAAAGTTAAAATGCCTTTATTGTTTGGCACATCACTATTGGAACACTTTGACGCGTTTCAGCTTAAAGACAGTCTTTTTCACTTCCGGATGAAGTTCATAAGCCATTTGCATACAATCATGTTTACTAACATGTGCAGTGTGTTCTATTCACTTTTTTGTTTACTAACATGTTAAGCTGTACACTACAGAATACAACGCAATTTCCATAACAAATAAAGTAACTTTATTCTCTCTCTTTAACTCTCTCTCTCTCTCTCTCTCTCTCTCTCTCTCTCTCTCTCTCTCTCTCTCTCTCTCTCTCTCTCTCTCTCTCTCTCTCTCTCTCTCTCATCTCTCTCTCCCTCTCTCTCCACTCTCTCCCTCCCTACTCTCTCTCACTCCCTCTCTCTCTCTCTCCCTCTCTCTCTCTCTCTCTCTCTCTCTCTCCCCCCATCTCAGCTCTCCTTCTCTGCGTCTCGTCTGCTGCGGCTGCTGAGGCCAGATGACCCTCAGATGACCTCTGTCTCCGTGGCGACCGCCCTGCCCAAGGACAGCCAATCGGAGAGCAGCGATGAAGATGGGGAGGAGAGCGGGAGAAGAGGAGGCTACGAGAGGCGAGTGCAGGACAGCCCGTCGCCGTCGGATACCGCCCTGTCGCCCCCGGATACCACCCTGTCGCCCCTAGATACGGAACGCTACGCGTATGGCAGAAACATGCTGGACAACAGCGGCAGCACAACACACACACACTCGGATACAGACGCAGCGCTCTCTCTCACACACACTCACCCGCACACGGACTCAGATACAACACTCTCACACACTCACACTCACACACACTCAGATACAGACACAACACTCTCACACACACGCGACAGGTACGATGGAAAGAACACAGGGAGAGAAATGGAGGAGGAGGAGAGGAGGGATGGAGGGAGCATAGACCTGTTCTCTGTGAAAGGAGAGAAGGGTGGAGGGGAGGACGCTTTCTCTGGGAGAGGAGGAGAGAGAAAAGGAGAGGATGGACTGATGGGAGGAGAGGATGGAGGGAGAGGAGGAGAGGATGGAGTGAGCATCGACCTGTTCTCCGTGAAGCTGAGACGGACAGAGGGAGAGGGGGATGGGGAGAGGGAGGGAGAGAGGGATGGACTGATGATCAACCTGTTCTCTGTTAGACTGAGAGAAAGAGGAGGGAGGAGGAGGAGAGAGGGCAGGCCTTCTTACCGTGAAGGAGGGAGAGGGAGGAGAGGAGAGGGGGATGAAGCATTATGAGAGAGAAAGAGGAGAGGAAGAGGAAGAGAGGAGGAGGGATGCGTATGAACCAAGGAAAACACACACCACACCAATAGCCCACCTGACAGACACACACGCTTATTCACACACACACTCTCTCCCCCACACACACACCTATTCACACACACACTCTCTCCCCCACACACACACTCTCTCAGATGCACTCAAGACCGCTGAAGCACCTCAAGAGGAGGAAGAAGAGGATGATGATGAACAGGATGATGAGGATGAGGATGATGAAGACTGCTCTGGTTACATGCGACGCAGCTAGGCTGCAGTTACACACACACACACACGCGCACACACACACACACACACACACACACAGGGTACACCGACTGTCACACAAACACATTATGCATTCTGCGCCACACAAAGACTGTTACACACACATACACACACATGCACATGCACATTCAAGACTGTTACACACACACACACAGTTTACACAAACTCTCTTTTTTACAGTGCAACTCAAAAGCTGAGTACACATTACAGACTCTGATAGACTGTATCCGTGTCATCCATGTCAGTCTCCGTGTCATCCATGTCAGTCTCCGTATCCATCTCAATGGCAGTTCCGGTCAATGGACATGATGGACTATCCTATCTCCCGCCAGTAGAGGGCGCACCACTATGAATGGACTGAGTGTATTATTCCGTTATGTAACATTTCATTACCCA
>NW_026945873.1:58953-61453 GCF_034702125.1 Engraulis encrasicolus
AGGAAACTTGACTGTGTAGCAAGACCAGATACGATAGAAGCGGAGTACCCCTTAAAAAGCAGAATGCAGGCATTTCGACATTCCAATTGGTCGTGGTGGCTGTAGCTGAACACACATCATTAGCCTGATTATCATCGACTGTCAATTATCTTCGAGATTTGGTCTGACCAAGAGCATAACAATTAGCAGGCCTGACCAAGAGCATAACAATTAACTTTGTCGTATGTCGACGTTTATTTCATTCTCTTTATCCCTCTCTCTTCTCCCCCCTCTCTAGTTCTCTTGTAGGGATTACTTTTATTATTAGAATTCTCTATATATTTGTCAGACTTGTAGAGTATTAGTGTATGGAATGGAAGCCAAGAGGTCACAGGAAGACCCAAAGTGTAGAGGGGGTCATCAATACCTTCAGCTGGGACGAAAACAAAACATATGTACTGACCGGATGCTTTACTGCCAGACCCACTCAATGATCCACGCTGGTAAACAAACACTAAGAAGAATACGGGATTGTCGTTCATCTCCGCCCTCCTCTCTCTTTCTCTCTCTCTCCTCTCTCTCTATCCCTCTTTCTCCTCTCTCTCTATCCCTCTCTCCCCTCCTCTCTCTCTTCTCTCTCTCTATCCCTCTCTCCCCTCCTCTCTCTCTTCTCTCTCTCTCCTCTCTCTCTCTATCCCTCTCTCTCCTCTCCTCTCTCTTTCTCTCTCTCTCCTCTCTCTCTATCCCTCTCTCCCCTCCTCTCTCTCTCCTCTCTCTCTCCTCTTTCTATATCCCTCTCTCTCCTCTCTCTCTATCCCTCCCCCCCCCTCTCTCTCTCTCCTCTCCTCTCCTCTCCTCTCCTCTCCTCTCTCTCCTCTCCCCTCATCTCCCCTCCTCTCTTCTCTTCTCCTCTCCTCTCCTCTCCTCTCCTCCTCCTCTCCTCTCCTCTCCTCTCCTCTCCTCTCCTCTCCTCTCCTCTCTCTCTCCTCTCCTCTCTTCTCCCCTCTCTCTACCTCCCCCCTCTCTCTCCTCTCTCTCCTCCCTCTCTCTCCTCTCTCTCTCCTCTCCTCTTCTCTCTCTCTCTCCTCTCTCACTACCCCTTCTCTCTCTCGCTCTCTCCCCTCCTCTCTCCTCTCTCACTACCTCTCCTCTCTCTTCTCTCTCTCTCCTCTCTCCTCTCTCTCTCCTCTCCACTCTTCTCTCCTCTCCCCTCCTCTGCTCCTCTCTCCCCTCCTCTCTCCTCTCCTCTCTCCTCTCTCTATCCCTCTCTCCAGACGTGTGTGGTGACGGGCGTTGACCTCCTGAGGCCTGATCCCGTGTTTGCTGAGGAGGTGTGTGTGACCTCGGAGGGTGTGTGTGCGAGGGGGCGGGGTGCGGCGTCACACACACGCATCAGCGATGACGACGATGACGAGGATGAAGATGACGAAGATGCAAGAGGACACGCCTACATGGACAGAAGACCCCCAAACATGGAGCAATCCCAGGATGCAACGGGAGCTAGCGAAGGGGCTTATGGGAATCGGAGTCTCGAGGGCTCATTGGGAGCTGGAGCAGGGAATTCTGGGAATTGTAGTGTTCAGGATGCCCCGAGGGCTTATGGGAATCGGAGTCTCCAAGACGCACGGCACACACAGCCACGCACACAGGAGGAAGAGGAGAGGGATGAGGGGAGGAGGGATGGAGAGAGGGAGGAGGGGAGGAGTAGAGCAGAAGAGATGAGGAATGGAGAGAGGGAGGAGGAGGGAAAGAGAGGAGGAGAGACGAGGGAGAGGAGGGAGGAGGAGAGGAAGAGCAGAGGAGGAGAGACGAGGGAGAGGAGGGATGGAGAGAGGGAAGAGGGGGGAGGATCCAGTGAGGAGAGGGACCGAGAGAAGTCGGACACACACTCTCACACACTCGGAGACACACACTCTCACACACTCGGAGACACACACTCTCACACACTCGGAGACACACACTCACACACACTCGGAGACACACACTCTCACACACTCGGAGAGACACACTCACAAGCACCTGGAAATGTGAACCTTTTCTCTGTCCGCCTGGGGGGGCTGCAGAAAGAAGAGGATAAAAGAGAGGAAGAGAATGGAGAAGAGGAAGAAGAAGAAGAGGAGGAGGAGGAGGAGGAGAGAAATATGCACAAATGTGGCAATGAGGCCCAACCTTTACTCACACACACACACACTCCAGTGGGACAGCAGCAGCGAAGGATGCGAGAAAGCGACCACACGCACACGCACATGCACACACACTCTCCAAAACAAACAACACACACACTCCAAAGGATGTCAGCGACGGAGCCACACACACACGGACGACTCGAACAAGAATTAGCAACGCACTCTCACTCAAACTCGCACTCGAACTTGAACTCTCACACACACCGCCACACCACACAGTTCCGTTCTCACACACCCGCACCTACACCCACACACACACACTCACAATCGGACACAGCATATGACCGGGAACCACACACACACTCTCACACACACTCTGCCACTCCATATGAGCG
>NW_026945873.1:63953-88953 GCF_034702125.1 Engraulis encrasicolus
GAAACTTTGTGACTTTTCCTAACATTTAGTTGGCAACAGTTAAGTACCGAAAGATTAGGTTTATCATTTTTGTCGTTGCCATGGCAACGGTTTTCTGACAGGTATGTCTGACCAAAAATCACTTTACCATATCTATGACGCCATATATTTTCATATTTTGTTATTATTTCCATTAGCATTTAAGTGGTTTGAAGCATAAAATTTAAGTGCATTACCTATTTTGATGGAAAATGCATTATGGCGAGATAATTGCACAAAAATTATGTAATTCATAGATGTCCATATGTAGATCATCTCCCCCAAGTTTCGTAGTCATACCGTATTCCGTTCATGAGTTATGAGGGGGGGGGGAGGGGGGGGGGGGGGTCAAAAGAGCCCAGTCCGAATAGGGTTAACGCACATGTGCGGAAGACAAGCCGTGCACCCCCAACCCAAACTTCTACACGTGTATACGCACAAAAAATTACTTAAGTGATTCATTACAATGATTCTTGCCTGACACATTAACCAATACCTTCAAATATGATTTAATTTGGTCTTAATTTGGCCTAATTATAATGTTTGCAAGCAGAATTTTGGTCACAACCTCAACACAAACAAAATTCCTTGCACCCCCTGAAACCTCTGCCCGCACCCCCAGGGGGTGCAAAAAGTCAAAGAATGCTCGCACATCAGTGGCACAGGTGCTGGACCAAACGTAAGATAACTGAAAAGAAAGGTCCGCAACACTGTTGAATGCTCCCAAAATATTTATTCGCACCTCCAGGGGGTGCCCGCACCCCAGGTTAAGAACCACTGCCCTACCCTACCTACCCTACAGCTAGGGCTGACTAAGGTGCTTTTTTAAGAGTCTTTTTAATAATTTAATGTAATAATTTTTCCGATTTTTTTTATCAAGTTGAATAATGTATTTATTTTTTAAACCAAACTGTTAAATGAAATGATGGGTTCCTGCCCAGTCATTTTGACCAAGGAAATGTTGGAACGTGGCTGGATGTTAAAGCGTCATTGTAACTAAGTTGTGGTGTGTGTGTGTGTGTGTGTGTGTGCGTGCGTGCGTGCGTGCGTGCGTGTGTGTGACAGTGTGTGTAGGCCTATGTGTGTGTGTGTGTGTGTGTGTGTTTGTAAGTGTTTCCTGAAGACTAATCAGTCCCTCCCTTAACCCCTTAATGCGCGCCGTACCTCCAGTGGCACGCTGTAATAGTCATTGAAATGTACCTACCATAGCACTACAATACTATGACACAACACAGGCCCTTTAGTAATGCACCACGACTTGGTCATTACCCCTCTGGTAACAACAAATGTATAAAGCCGCGTCTTAAGGGGTTAATATGTTTACAAACATGTTTTCTGTCTTTTTTTGTTTGATCATCTTGTGTGTGGTCTTACAATCACCTATTGGTGCACCTTAGACAATAAAGTGTCAAAACTCAGAGGACTGATTTGGTTTCTTTTAGACAGGAAATGAAGGGATTTTGCAGATGTATTTGTGTTCTTTTTAAAAGTAGGCCAAGCCTGCAACAGTGAATTGTGAAGAGGGAAGCGGGTCGTCTTCGTCTCTCTCCCATCTCCTTCTCTCTCTCCCTCTCCAGTAAAACAAAATGAATCGTTTTTAAAGGACGTCCTTTTTTAGGTCAAGTGTTTTGACGTAAATAATTTTAGGTCATCTGAAGGTGCAGTCTGGTTTTTTACTCCAGATAACCGACGTCTTCTTTCGGACGTCCATAATGGACGTCCCATTTTTTGACGTCTGGCCTAAAACTACGTTTCCCCCCATATTTAGGGTCATCTCTGTAGGTGGTTTTATTGACGTCATTTTTTATTGTGGGACGTCTTTTTGACTTCAAAATTTATCTCTGTGAGTTGTCATTCAAACCATAAAAAGTGACAGCATTAAAAAAAAAACCTTGAACACTTTTTCCTAGTTTTCCAAAATAATACAGGACAATTATCACCATATGGAAAGATGACAGGGGGGGGGGGGGGTTTTTACTTTTTTTTTATTTTTAAGCAAACAACTTTTGTTTTTACAAAAGTGCGTGGTTGTTTTCAATCTTCAAGAAGGTCCCCTTGAAACTACGTACCACTGCAAACGTTTTGTTTTGTGTTGTAGAGTTTTTTGTGGGGTTTGACGAGGGGTGGCGGGGGCGGGGCGGAGGGGGGGGGGGGGGTTTAATATGATATATATTATATATTGGGGTATGTAATGGGGTTTAGTGTTGTAGGGGGGGAAAAATGTTTAAAGGGGGGGGGGGGGTGAGGGGGGATTTTTGGGGGGTTGTTGATTTTGGGGTGAAAGGGGGGATTTGTTTGGTAATAATTTAGGAATAGAAATTTGGGATGGGTTGTGGGTGTGGTTGTTAAGAAAGTATTAGTGATGAGATGGTAATATGGATTTAAAGGGGGGTTATTTTAAATTTGGGAGGGTTTTAATAGGAGTTGGTGGGGGGGTCTTGTGGAAGGTTATTGTTATGTGCTGGATGAAATTGGTGGTGCCATCATATTGTGAAGAACAAGGACTGTGGGACATTTGGGTTGGTTAAGGAAACAGTGGGTTCAATCTGAAAAATGAAAAAATCTGCCATTACAGAATGGGTTTCCCCCTTAAAACTTCTGCCACATTCAATACTTTTTTCCACCAATTCCCGTCCCAGTTTTTTTTTTTTTTTTACCAACATTATATTTTTTTTTCTTTAAAAAATAGGATGGTAAACACTTATTTATTTTTTTAAACAGTACAATTCGCTTTAGCACTCTAATAAATGACAATGTTAACCCCATTTGATTGCTAAACACTTTGCAACAACAGGTGGGCTGATAGCGCCCCATAAAAAAAATCTCCAGGCGCCAAAGGGGCCCAATGTTTTGCAGCGGGGGGGGGGGGAGACGCTTACAGGTCGCGAGGCTAGGGACATGTGATGTGAGAGATCGGCCTGTTATATTATTAAAAGGGTGGGGTAAGGACCGATTATAAAACTAACGAAAATCGTATATTAGGTAATAAATCCCAAAATTAGTATCTCTCTATGAACAAGGGCATTAGCCGAATCATGGGACGTAATGTTTTGATTTTTTGCCCTTCAGTGCATTCCTTACAAGTTTAACTTAATACAGCAAATACAGGCCCCCAATTAAACACAGTAAAAAAATGGTATTAAGCAATTGGGGGTTTGTGGTGAAATGTGAGTATAAATATAAGAGGTGGTGTGCCAGAAAAGGAGTATATTGACATAATATGGTGGGCGCTCCCTGTAATTAATCAGAAACCAAGCATGAACCAACAGAAATTAAATTTTGCCTTAACTTTTGGTAAATTAAGGGGAGACATCGTCCACCTTTGGAGAAGGGACAAACAAAATCTTCTTCTCTTCCCAGGTGGGTTACTTGGAAAACACCTCATAGGGGCCCATGTCCCCCCCCCTGGAATTGTTCCCAGGGGGTGGGGGGGGGTGGGGGGGGGTTGGGGGGTTGGGTGGGGGGGGGTGGGGGGGTGGGGGGGGGGGGAATTAAACATCATTGAAAGATTACTCCCCATTTTTTCTGGTTTTGTTTGTGGGAACCTGTTGGGGGGTTGTCCCACCCCCTACGTAAAGGGGGTGTCCCCCCCTACATAGAAAAGTTCCCTTTACACTTGGAAAACAGCCATCCCCTTGGGCTGCAAATTTATCATCATATCCTGTTTTTGCATCGAAACAAAGCGTGTTTACGTGACAAAAGATAATGCCCCGAAAAACTACTTTCTTTGAATTTTTTCTGGTAGTAACTATTTTTTTACATTTTTTTTTGGGCCAATAAACACATGTGTGAGTGGAGCTCTGGGGCTGCTTTGGGAAGCCTTTTTTTGAGAGAAAAGTTTTTGTTAAGTGGGGCCCTTTTGGTCGTTTTGTTTTTTTTGGTTTTTTTGAGATGGGGGAACGTCATAAACATTTATTCAAAAGAAAGGTGAAAAACCAGACTAGCTTTGTGGCTGGAATATAACAAGTTTTGCCAGAACCCATAAAGGCCCTTTGAACAGCTTTGTCAAAATTGTGCAAAGTCAGCCCCCCCGTCCCCCCTGCAACGGAATGGTTCACATCCGGTCCCCAGTCCCTGGCGGTTTTTTTATGAAACAGACTCGTCTAGTATTTTTTTTCCCCAATGCGAACCACTAGTTTGGGGATTTGGGTTGTGATTCCATCCTCATTGGTCCCCAGTTAAGTTGGGCAAGTGAAAAGGGATGGTGGAAGTTGGTTTTTTTTTCCAGGACTTGAAGAAGAATAAGAAGAGGAGGAAAGAAAAGAAAGAAAGAAAGAAAGAAAAGGAAAAGAAAAGAAAAAAGAAAAGATGTAAGAGACAGGGAGAGACAGAGAGAGAAGAGGAAGAGAGAGAGAGAAGAGAAAAAAGAGAGAGAGAGAAGAGAAGATTCATCAATAAGAAACCTTTTTAATACAAGTTTTTTACTTTTAACTGATTTGAAAGGTATGAAGCCATACCAGTCCAATAAAATAGCCGAATTCAACTACACCTACATTTTGATTATCAATAACAGCGTCCTTAGCCCTACTTTTTTCATTAAACCTGATGAATTTTTAAATTTTCATTATTTTTTCCATTTTCATTTATTTAATATAAGAAGAAAGGAAGAAATTTTTTTTTTTTTTTTTGTTTTTTTTTTTTGTTTTTAATTGCAAAAACGGTGTTATCCTAACCATTTTTTTTTTTTTTTTTTTTTTTTTTTTGGCTATTTTAAAAATTTATTTAAAAATGGCTGTTCCCCCAAAGGTCCCAAATCAAAACCTACCCCAGTGGAGGAGAAATAAGTATTTTGTCCCTTTTGCTGATTTTTGGGTTGGTTTTTGCCCCACCTAATTTAAAAAAGAACATTGATCATATTTAATGTTTTAATGATAATATGTTAATTTCTAATAGGAAAAGAGACAGAAAAATTAAAAATCAAAAAAGTCAAATGCCAAGAAATTAACTTCTAAAGAACTATATAAAATAATTGATTATTAAATTTAATATGAGGGGAAATTTTAAGTATTGATTTCCCCTGCCAACCCATTAAATTCTGAAATCCCCAGATCCCAAAATGGCACCTTTCCCCATTTCAACTGTGTATTATCCTGAATTGAAACACACCGTTTTTTTTTTTTAATATCACCCTACACAACAACACCATTGAAATTCCCTTGCAGAATTCAGTCCCCCATTAGAATCGCCAATCAAATCAAAACTAAACCTCGAAAATCCCAACCATGGGGGGACACGACCCAAAAACCTGTCCCCAAAAGGGAATGTCCCAGGGGAAAAAAAAAGATTTTTAAAGAAAACTCAACAAGGTTTTGGAAAGGCTTCCTGGAAAATTATTAAAGACAAACTGTTTGGGTGGTTTAATTTTCTTCCCCAATTTTTTAGGTAACCGATACAAAAAATGATACATCAATCATCAAATCTTAGCCTGTTCCCTTCTGTTTTCCAATACCAGATTTTAAGAACCCCCTTGTTGGGTAATTTTAATAAAAAAAGGGAATAAAAAAAGGAGATAAAGGGCCCTTTTAAAACGTAAAATGGGGAAAGGGGAAGCTAGGGAAAATGAATCTCCCAAGGGCACGTGGGACCTAAAAATCACTAAAGAAAAAACTATTGGAAACAACCTTTGATAACCTACAAGCCGGATTTAAAATCCTGCAGTTTGCATGTAAAGTTAAAAAAATGGTAAAACCACCGGGCTTTCAGAAGGAACCTGTTTTTCAAGGCCTTCACCTGAAGGGTTTGCCAATGAACATCCACACTGGATTAGGAGTATGACTTGGGGAAAGGTGGTTATTTGGAATCAGAAAATGACACCCAAAAAAATCACACTGGTTGGGCATTAAAACATCAACCTCATGTTTGTTTGGAGGAAAGAGAAAATGCCCTGCCTTTATGATCCCAAAGAAACAACAAACCCTTTTTCGCCAACCACATCATAAATTAAAAGTGGTAACATAAACAGTTTTAGGGTTGTTTTGGTTTCCTGGGGCCCAAAGACCAACAGGACAACTTTTCACAAATCGTCAAGAAATGGATGAGGGAAGACATGGTAAACGTCCAATTCTGCAATGGCCCCAACCTCTTTTTTCCCTCAAACCCTAGACTGAAGGTTGGGTCTGGAAATTGGGGGCGTCCCCAATAGATTTAATAATCCATAAACAACACCCAAGCAACGAAGGAGTAGCTGCAAAGCAGAAGCAAACATTAATGGTCCAAATGAAGTGGGCCTCGACATTTCCAAACTTAACCCTAATAAATAATCCCCTGTTGAAAGGAAAAACAGAAAGCTCCAGTCCCCTAAACCAACTTAAGTGAAAAATTTAGAGAATGATTTCGTGCAAAATAGAAAAGTGGGGACAAAAAAACAATCCTTTTTTTTTCTAATTTTAATCCACAAACATTTGTCCCCCCCATTAACCGTGAAAAGAAACAATCTTGACCTCTGTAATGAAAGAAAACAAAGGGGGCTTTGCCCCAAAACCCAAGTTATCTTTTTGTCTTTCTTTGACTAGAGGGGGTCCCCCCAAATTACTTATTTTTCCCAAATGGAATACCAAATCAATTAAAATATTATTCCCTTCAAAGTTTATTTTTCTGGATTTTTCTTTTTTTTTTGATTTATTTCTTGTCCCTCTCCTATATTAGAATTACAATTTTTAATCATTAATATATATAGAATGATCAAATGGTCTTTTTAATATGGGCAAACCAACAAAAAATTCAAGCCGCAAAATGGAATTCAAATTAACTTTTATTTCTCCTCACTGTATGTTTGTGAATTTTCCTTTTTCCCTTGCCATTCAAAAGATTTTGAGAACAATACTTTGTTGTTTCCAAGCTTACAGTAATACAACTGCCAAGGATGTACACCACCTCCACCAGTTTTTTTTTTTTTGCCCAAATTTTTTTTTTTGTGAGTAAATAATTTAAGTTTTTTCCAATAAGAAATTCATTCAGAGAAAATTTATCAACTTGACAGCGAAGGAGTTTAGTGAACCCCTTTTAACAACATAAAATTTTTAACAGCCTTTTTAAAAATGTCCTTTGTTCACCTCAGAAAAATACTAAAAATACAGGGCCATTTTAATGGTTTTTTTAACATGGACTCACAAAAATGGAACTAACACCCCAAGATTAAAAAAAATCCCCGTAAGAAAAAAAAGGGGCCCCTGGTTGTTTGGCTTCGAAAATGAAACAAAATGGAAAAAAGGGGGTATTAGAAAAAGGGGAAGGGTTTCAGCAGTTTGGTGCCGTTTTCAAACCTTTTCCCTTTCAATTGAAACTTTTTTTAACATTTTTGGGATCCCTGCCCACCCTGGCTTTTTTTTATATTTAAAAAAATTTGGGTGTGAGAAGTTATGAATCAAAATTCCCTAATGGAGAAATAATTCATGGATTCTCTTTCAGTATTTCACAGTGGCAAAAGGTATATGCCATTTTTTTTCTTTTTTATGTGTAATTTCAAGAATTACCCCAATGTTGGACAAGCAAATCCATCCAAATCCCCCAAACCCATGGTTCAAGTCCCCCCCCCACTACCATGCTGGCCCTTTTGAATAGAAATACACCATTTTTAAAAACCCCTTACTTGTTTTACTCACCACACACAGGGCTTGACACCCCATCAAAAGTATAATTTGTTTTAATCTGGGGCTCTCTTCAAGAGTCACACACATGGTTTTTTCCAAAGTGACCATATCCCCTTTGGTCTGTTTCATCTCCTCTTGGAGAAAACCAAAAGAATAACCAAATTTTGCCTTTAGATGGTGGTCCCAAAGCATGTGTGGGTGGGTAAACCCAAGTTGAGTTTTTTTACAAAAAAAAGTTAATCCCTCAGTAGCCAACGCATGGTAGTGGGGACTCTAACATGGTTTTTTTTTGGGGATTGCATGGGAATGCTGTTCCCCCACATTGGCCCAATTCTGAAAATACACCTAAACAAAAACAATGCCATGGTTTCCAAACTGCCCACTGTGACTAACTGGGACATTCAGAATCATGAATATTTTTCTCCAAGGATTCATTCAAACTCACACCGAATCCCTAATTTTAAAGCCCCAAAATGCAGACTCCAAAATGTTTAAAGGTTTTTTTTAATGCGAAAACAAGTTGAAAGCGCACCACTGATGGACCTCCCCTTTTTTTTCCATTTCAAGAAACGATTCGAGCCAAAACACAGCCCCTTTTTCCTCTTACCCCAGATTTTTTTTTTTAATCTGGGGTGCACTCCACTTTTGTGAGTTACATGTTTCCATAACATTAAATGGGTGGTAAAGTTTTGCTTTTTTTTTCGAGTGAACAAGAAATTCAAGCCTGTTTTTTTAAATAAGTTTTTGGTTTTAAAAAGTCCACTAATCATTTTGGGGTCCAAAGTGGGAAATTTTTTTTTTTTTGTAATGCCCTTTTCCTATAAAATGTATACTCAAAAATCTTGCAAAAACTGTTAGGGTGGTAGTCCACTTTTCGTGGAATTTTAACTGTAAATATGAAAAAATTTCCATTTTGCAATGCGGTATACGTAATGAAACCCTTTTTAGACAGTATAATATCAGGAAGGAAAGCCAAGACTGACTTGGGCAACCCAACACGATACCCACACGCCCAAACACACCCAAACCGCAAAACAACACAACCACATATTCCTACAAAAAATGTCAGCGATCCAGAGTCCCTAGCGGGGCCCAAAATAGTGTTGTGAGTGGTTTTATTTTTAAAAGTTTTTTTTTTATTGCCCGCCTCTTTCCGTGCAAGCAGCCAAACAAGGTTTTGGATGAAATGGGACCCTTTTTACCTTGACTGACCAGCCTCCTTTTTCCACTCATGCCTTCAAAGCCCTCTGTCCCTGCAACAAACACCATACCACCAATAAAATATTAACTGACACAACAAACCATCCAAGCTTGGTTATAGGGTTATCTAACTTTCCCCCATGCTTTCCCCCCAAACAATAAAAACAGAAATTCTAATTACTTTTTCCCCCTGTTAAAAATCTTTGGAACTAGGGCAATAGCGCTATACCAAAACAGATTTTGTTAACTGCTTTTGTGTGGGGTTTTGTGTGTGGTGGTGGGTGTGATGTGGTGTGTGTGTGGTTGTGGGTAATGTACTTTTGTGGCTTAGTTTTTTGTAATTTGGTGGGTAAAAATGGTCCCCCCCCCCTGGGTCCTGGTTCGTAATCTTTAAAAAGTTTACAGTCCCCCGTGCCCCGGTTGGTGTTCAGGCTGATTGCTGCGGCAAGCGGTTTTTTCATTGGCCTGGTTTGTTTCCCTGCGGGAAAGGGCGTGGAAACTGCCCATACGTGGCGGAGGTTTTCTGCAAACGTTCAACCTCCCCCCCCTCCTCCTTCAAACCTCCCCCTTGTTTGACTTGGCAGCCTTTGGCTGCAGCAAACCCCCGGCCCCCCTCTGGGGTTGAATGGACCGCGCAGGGGAGCCAAGGCAAAATCCCAGCTCAATCCCTGCCTTCCAATGTTTTTAATCTCCCTGGTCCACACACACACACACACCAAATTAAGGAAAAAGTTTTAAAAAAGTCACTGGTAAAGAAAGGGGGTCAGTGGGGCGTGGCATGCAAAACCACAAAGTGTTGGGTTGTTGTTTGTTGTTTAACACACGTTTTTAGTTTTTGGCGTTTGGGGGCCCCGCCCGCCTGTGCCCTTGAGTAGGGTGGGAGGGGAAGGGGGGCGGCAAACAAGCCTCAGCAAAGAAAACAGTCCCCCCCCAACACCAACAACAGACCACAAACAAGGGATGGCATTAACACCACGATCCCCATCAAAGAATGGGAATATGGTTAAGGCAATAGAACAAGCAAATAAAATTTGGGGGAAAAATAATTGTTAATGGCAGGGGTCCCCACCCCCCCAACCCTTTCTGGGTCTGAGGGCCTACGCGAGGGGCTACCAAGGGCTACCCCCGAGGGCTTCCAAGAGCTTACTTGTTTTTTTTGTTTTCCAAAGTCCTCCCCCTTACCCGATGTCCTTTGACCTTTAACTTTCCCCAAAATCAACGCTATGATTGAAAGAAAATCAACTTGCCTATAGGATTTTTTATAAAGAACATAATCCCTCATATTTAAATTAAAGAAAAAAACAGTAACTGGTGAAAAAATGCTTGGGGAGTCATCACTGTTTTTTTTTTTTTACTAATATCCTTTGGTGGGGCACAAATCATAAAGGGGGTCCCCTGGAGCCCGAACCTGCCCCCGCCCGCGGGCACAACGTTTTGTGGATTGCCCCTGTTGTAGGGGGCTTTTACTTATGTTTTTTGACCCCCTCGTTGTCCCCCCCCCCCCGGGTGTGGGTTGGTTGTGGGGGTGTGTGGGTGGGTTGGTTGGTTGTGGTGGTAAACCACTCCCCAATTTGTCTTTTTTGGCATGGGTTTTTTTTGGTCCATCTGGTCAAAGTCCCATCTGAGAGTTTTCGGTTTACACTGGTTTTCCCTCTCACCCATACGCTGTCAGGAAAATCTTTCCAAACCACACAATATACAGTCCCCCCCTTCAGTTTATTTTTTGCCCGTTCCCCCCCCGTGTTAGCGTAAAACTCAATCCAAAATACGCTACTTTTTGTACCAGCAGCAGGCCCATAGTTTTTACCTTACCAAAGTTTTGCTCCCCCGCTTATTGACATAAGTGCCTATGGCTTACTGTGGACAGGGTAAACAAAAACTACAGGTTAACAACAACTTGGGCGCTAATTAGCTGTGATTTTTTTTTTTCTCTACTACTTAAAAAACAAAACCGCTGGCTGTTTTTCCCCTTTCCGTTTTTGGATCACACCCAATATCACCCCCAAACTATAGTTTTTCCTCTTTGGGAAACTTTAACTGCCATATTTGTGTTATATTGACAGAAAAATGGGCTAATGAACCAGCCCCCTTAAAATATGCCAAAGGTTTATTTAAAAATATTGGTCCATTACCATTTTTTTGGTTGACCAAGGGGTTCATAACTCCCTGTATCGCAATTGAGGGTCCCCTAACAACAGAGGCTTTCTGCCATAAAGTGTTTTTATTAAAAGAATTTTAAAAGACCCTTTTTAAAAAATAACTATCCCCTTTTTAAAAAATCCACTTTGTACAAAATTTCCACCCAAAAAAAAGACATGCTCAGTATTTTTACACTGCCCAAGCCGGACTTTTTTTTCGAGTCAGAAAATGGGTTTGTGAGAAACTGTTGTAGCAAACTTTTTTTTCCATCCTGAAAATTGAAAAGCAAGAAAAATTGTAACAGCCAATACTTTTAATATTTCCACATGTAAAACCAAAAGTCCCCCCCCCCCCTCCCCCTGTGTTGTAATAACAATATCACAGTATCATATTTGTATCATAATTGCATAACATAACCCCCAAACAAATTAAGAAAAAAAAAATCTGGGGAAAAAAAAAGAAAAAACTAAAAAAAAAACAAATAAAAAAAGGAGCAGAAAGGCCCTGTAAATGGATGGCCCAAAAATTTAGAACACAGATTTCACATAACAATATTTGAGACACAAGGGAAAAACACACACACACCAAACACACACACACAAACCACACAACCCCACAACCCACACTTTTACCATCAGTCTATCGCCCCAAACTGTATTGTCCAATCAGAGTTAGGACGTGGACCAGATTGGTGCCCACAAGAACCCCTTGGGCCCCCTGAAATTTTTAAGAGAGAAGAGAGAGAGGGGGGGAGAGCCGTTTAAAAGTTGCCAGTTGGGGGGGCATTGAAAGGGTACTTATAAAAATCCGTAAGCCAACAATTTAACTTGGTGGTTTGGAAAAATAACCTTTGGGTAATCGCCCCACACTTTTCACCAACAGCTGTTTTTACCTAAAAAAACTCCCTGCCCACCTAAAAAAAACCTCAAAACTTTTTGAAATTCCTCTTTTCAAATGTTCCCATGGAGAAAATCCGTCAACCAATTAAATTGCGCCTAACAAAAAAATCTCGTGGCCGTTGGGGGCCCGTTTTACATCCCTCGAAAACAGCCGTACATCTGGCACGTCCGCCAAGCCCACCCTCCCCATCCAGAAACAACTTGGGCCCGGTTAAGTTTTTTTATCCCCAACACAACACAACCACCTCAGACCGTTCCCCCCCAATAACGAGGTCTAAAACCGAGAACCCAAAAAACCGACAGCGTTTTTGACCCAGTTTCCCAAGATCTTTGCCCCAAATAGTCCAAACTACATCACTGAAAAACCGTGAAAAAACCACGACACTTTAAACATGGAATCTCGGGTTTGTTTTTTTTTTTTTTTATTTCAAAGCTTGTTATATTGGACTGGCCCACCAACAACTACAACCAAGCCGACCATAAAAATTGTTGAAGTCCGGGAAATTTCCGCCTTTGTATCACCTGTTTCAATCGCGCCCCAAACCACCAAAACAGTGGGATAACTGCATGCTTTTTACTTGGTGCTATTCTTTAAATCATGTAACAGGGGTGGTGGAATGGTTTCCTGGATTTTACCATGGATTTGACGCAAAACCCTGGCTTACGTTTTATTTGAAGCGCCCTGAAAGTTTTTAAAAAAAATCGCCTCTTATGCCCTAGCTAACCCCCTTGTCCCCCCGTGCCCCCCTCCCTATACCCTGGCTAGTTTTTTTACTAGCAGCTTCCCCTTTTTTTCCACAACTAAAGACCAGTACTAGCCTCTTTACGTCAATCCCATCCGTGGTGTTTTTTTGTGTGATTCATAATCCTTAGAACGGCTTAAGGAGTTCCCTGTCTCTCAGAACCTGTTCGTCAGTGCTCCAGCAAAATTAGCTTTTTATTTCAAAACTGCCTCTCTCTCTCTGAGTTGTTAAGTGCCGCCGAAATTTTTCTCCCACTCCACTAAATTAATCAGTTAGCAACCCCAATGTTTAAGCAAAAAACCCATTCCAATATATTCACATTTTTTTCAAAACCTTTTAAGTTTTGTTCCCAAACACAAACACGTTTTTTAAAACCCATTTTAAGTTTTTAGTCCCCCCCACATGGTTGGCTAATTTCAAAAGATAAAAATAAAATATAAAAATTTTGCAGTGGCAAGCATTAAAGAACAATACGAACTGAAAGTAATCTATATCAATGCTAAACCATCTTGATTGGTAGCCCTAGCGTTAATGTTTTTTCACAGAAAATCACGGAGGCTGTTTCCCCCAATTTATTTCGTAACCCCGCAAAAACTTTGTGATAAGCAGGGTTTTTGAAGTTTTAACCCACACCCCATAAAACGTTAAACACTACGTAAGGGTTTTTATTGTTTACGAAAATTGATACCAATAAAAGCGAATTAACTTTTACGCCCCACCCCGCTCTCGGTGGGTCTGAAAGTCCAAGTCCCCCGCAATCTTGCATTTTTTCCCAAACGTTAAGAAAAAGGGCGGGCCCCCGGGAAGTCCCCCTGCTTTTTCAAATGTCCACAAGTCCACGCTAATTTGGACCACCCAAAACGCCGTTTGTAAGTTTTTTTTTTTTTTCCCTTTCCACTATGTAGCGATATAAAGTAATTTAAGCCACGAACCCCCAAAAGGGAACCCTCTTTTTTTATTTAACTTTCAGGTTGTCACCACATTACTGTGGAAATCTTAACAACCCAAAAATGAGACACCATTTTAAATCTGGTCCAATGACCCGTCAAACACCATCCTAATGTTTGTTTTAATTTTTTTGACGACATCCCTGTTTTTTTTTTAGGTAGTGTGGGTCCCCACCGTTGCATTTGCCCCAACTATAGCTCTTTTCCCCCCAATGTGAAAACAGAAAAAAAATTAGCCTACCTAGGAAAAACTACGAAAGGCCCCCCCCTATTTAAAACCCAAGCAAACAAAAAAAAAGCAACAGCAACAATTAACCCCAATCCATGTCCGATTTCCCCACTCACCTGGTGTTTTTGACAGTCCCCAAAAAAAAAATGACGCAAGACTGAACCCGTTCTACCCCGAATTTTTTGGAAACCTTCAATAATTGCCGTAACAAAAATTTTAGGTCCAAAATTTATTAGAACGTCCCCAAAATAAAGGAAACCAAGTGTTTTTTATTTTGGAACGTCCCCCCCATTCCTAAAGGTGTCCAAAAAAACTGGTCAATTGGGGACCGGAACTGGACGCAATTTTTAGAAACCCTAATTGTCAACGACTATACGAACGTCCCCCCAATATGTTTTTTTTATTGGGTCTCCTCTCTCTCTCTCTCCAAGCCCCTGCAAACATGGGAAATTGGTGGAAAGAGGGAAGCATGCTTCCCACTCTCTCCGCTCCTCTCCTCTCTCCTCATTCCTCTTCTCCCCTCTCACCTCCCCCTCTCCTCCTCCTCTCTCCCTCCCCTCCTCTCTCTCTCTCATCCTCTCGATTTCTCTCCTTCTCTCTCTCCTTCTCCTCCTCTCTCCCCTCGCCTCTCATCTCGCTCTCCTCTCTTGTGGTATATATATAGTAAATATATACAATTTTTGGTTTTCTGGGATTCACAAGAGCAGTGGGTGTTGTTTTTTGGGTTTTTTTTGGGAATAACATTTTTAGATTTTGTTAAAATTTTGAAGACTTGCCCCAAGTTTTTTGTTTTTTTTGGGGGGCGATTGCTTTGTTGGACGTCAATATAAATGTTTACCTGTCCCATTGTCCCACGTGATTGTCCCACAACAAAAGAAGCAAGGAAGAGAATCACTTTCAAGAGAAGTTGCGCCAGCAATGGTGGAAATGGACAAAGAAAACCACTTGGAAAAACCTCACCTTTTGAAAAGAAACAGGAAAACAACGCCCCCTGTTCCATAACCCCCCTTTGGAAAATTCGTCCCCTGTCTGCCGAAACAGCCAGGTTTCCCCCCCTACTTTGCCCTTCTGCCATCCTTTCAATTTTACAAGCTTTTAAACCTTCGTTGTTTTGCCCTAACGACAAAAACGACCCCAACAGATATGGTTCATAATTTTTTGTTTTTTACAAACTAAGCAAAGTTCTTTGTTGCCAAAAACCTAGAATTAGCTAGCCCTTTGTCCCGCGTTTTTTTAACAAAAAGCGGTCCCCCCCTGGGATCCTTTTTTGGCACATGAAATTACTGCCCTACAGTTTTTTTTTTTTCCCCCTTGGTGAATACCCCGGGAGCGCAGGGGGGAAAGTAAGAGGTAAATTTTGGGGTAAATCTTGCCCGTAAAAGAAAGAGACAAAAATGTGAAATTTTATGGCTTTAGCCTAACAGTTGTTTTTTGCTAACCGCTAGCTAGCGGCTGCTGTCCCCAAAAAAGGACGGGGAAAAAGCCGAGAGCCAGGGCCGAGCTTCCGCTGTGCCCTCCGTGCCAATCTTTCCCCGAACCCCGAACCCCGGATACAACTATTTCTAGAAAACTTAATTTTTTCTCCACACGGCGTGAGGGAAAGGCTTCAGATGTCCCCCACCCCCCCGGTTGGGACCGGGTGAGGAGGCTGGTTCCCCCCCCCACGCCGGCTGGGGCCCCGCCCCGTTCCCAGCCTGCGCGTGGTTTGTTATGAATTCTGCCCTGCCTTCCAACTCCTGCCGACTGTTGTGACGTCCCACCAGGCGTCCCCCCAGGTTGGAAGCGCACCCAAATTGGTTCCCCCCAGTCCCGAGGATTAAAGGATTGATTCAAAGGAAAGTTTTTTTTTTTTTCGCCCTTTTTGCGCCATACTAGAAAAGACACGTTTTTTTTCATGTCCCCATTGGTAAATGAAATTGTCCCTTTGTAAAAAAAAGTAAGAAAGGTTGTTGTGTTTTTGGGCATTGTTTGTACCGTGGTCCCAATGGGCCCCCTTTGTCCCATGGGTTGTTTTGCCTTTAGAATTAGAAATTTGAAAACAGAAGCCTCTGTAGTCCAATTTGCATGCAGTTGGGGCTTTTTGAGCCCTCCCTTCCAAATTTTGAGGCAGGCCGGGCAATTAAAGAATTAACTTAAAAATCCCACAATTCATAAAGACCTAAAGGCGAGCCCAAAACAACATTATGCCTCAAGAAGGCTTTTCTAACCCACGTATCAGAAGGTTCACCCCTGCCTTCTGTCCCTAGCACAGACCGTGGGGCAGACTTCAGGCCTGGGGGGCCACAAATTTGGAAGGCCCCCTCCCCTCAGCCCCTTCAGAAAGCCTTTTTCCAATAAAAAAAATACAAATTCCCCAAAAATTTCACTCATTTCGCTAAATTTGGTTCTAACCCTAAGGATAGAAACAGTGGGTCCCCCCCCCTTGGAAAAAGCTAAAATTAAAACTAAAGTCTAGCTAGATTTACAAATTAAGCAGGAAAAATGCAATAACCCGACAAATGGCGTCATTAATGCAGAGCATACAAAATTAAATTATTATTGGCACGGGGCAAGCTACAACTTTGGGCCCTGGTTTTTTGGGCCCAAACTTCTAACCCAAATGCCGCCCCCCTTGGGCCAAAATAATTGGGGACCACATCCATGGTCTCGCAAAGTGTCCCCCCCCCTTTTTTAGCAAAGATAGCGATGCTTTTGTTTTTTCCCGTTCTTGTCCCTTCCAGGGTTTTGAAAAGGAAAAAGGGGGGCGTCCTGGGTTTTATTTTCGTCAATAAAGACCTTTTCTGAAAATTGTTTTAAATTCCCCAAAGAGGCTCTCCCCCCTTTTGAGGTCCGAAGGTAGGTTTTTGAATAATGTTTAATATTATTTATGAAAAATCCCTTTTATTTTAACATTGGGCCTTACATAAAAATGCAGCCCTCGATTTTCCCCAGCCCGTCCCCCCTGGCCTTTCCAAAAACACCACCCGTGCTTTAACGGATAATTTCCAGTAAAATGTCCCCCCCCCCTTTTATATTTGGGAAACCATAAATAATTCCCCTTTCCTATTCCTTTAAGTTCAGGGACCCCAAGAAAAGATCGTTTCTGTTTGATTTTTTTTTCTTTTTTTATTTTGGTTATAGAATCCCCTTTTTTCCTGTTTTTTGGTTTATTTTAACCATAGAAAATCCTTTTCTTTTTTTTTTTTTGTGTTTTTTAAATTTGGGGTTTCTAGAGTCCCCCTTTTCCGTTTTTTTTTGTTTTTTTTTTAATTATAACGCATAAGAAAACATTTTCTGTTTGGTTTTTATTTTGGTTTTTCCCTAGATGGTCCTTTTTTCCTGTTTTTTTGTTTTTTATTTTAGAAAACAATGGGAATCCTTTTCCTGTTTGTTTTATTTAGAACCCCATTAAAAAACCAGGTTTTTGTTACTGTGTTTGGTTTTTTGGAAATTTTGGTTGTTGTTTGGAAACGCTTTCTATTATTTGGGTTTTTTTTTAATAGAATAAACTCCTGTATTTCTTTATTTTGGAACCCCCTTAGAAATCCTGTTTTTGTTTTTTGGTGTGTTTTGTTGGCTTTTTTGATATCCTTGCCTGGGGTGAAAAAAGGCCAAGGCAAAATTTTTACCTGTAAAGATAGATAGAAATAGATAATAAGAATTTTAATCTTATTTTTTTGGTCCTTTTTCGGAAAATTTTGTTCCTGTGCCAATTTTCAGTGCATCCTTTGAATACAATTTACAAAAAGAAACCATTACAATAAACAAAGAACACAATAGGAACAATACCACGAAACCCGCCCCCCCCCCCCTTCCGCCCTTCCTCTATAGATCAAAAAGACCAGGTTTGGACAAAAAAAAACCCGAACATAAACACAGTAAAAGTTGGGCCAGTAAATTCCAAGTGACCAAATCAGTGCAGGGTGGCCCTTTAAATTCAGTCCCCCCTAAAACCTACAGTTGTCCCCCCCCCCCCTTTAATTTAGTGAATGGATTTATTAACTAGTGGTATAATAAAATGATTGGCCGGGGCTTTCCTGTTTATGTCCTTTAAATAAGGGCATCCCCTAAACCTCCCCTAACCTGAGGGCACCAAACTCATAATGCCTTGCTGTAACAGGGTGGGAGAAGATTCCCTCACCACATAATGGTTATTTGCCCTTTCCCTTTAAAACCACCCTTGCCTTTCAAACCCATTCCCCCCCCATTGGCCCCAATGCCCTAATATTAGTTGGCAACCCCCCACACCGCTGGCAAGGCAAATCCCTTGCCCTGGCCAAATGTTTTTGATGGGATTTAATCCTAATTCAGCTTTATTTTTCTTAAACCCCAACAGAACAGGGAGAAGTACCAGGCCCAACCAAAGAACAGAAACATCAAAATGCTTTTTCAAAACAAAAGAATGGATAAAAAAAACCCCCATCCCAATCAATGGTCCCCCCCCCTAATCCACTTTTTTAAAATTTGTCCCTTTTAGCTTTTTTCGGCAAGAAGTACATCCCCCCTCTGCATTTTCCCTTTTTATTTTTGTTTAAATAGTAATCGGTGGGTTACAGCGTCCGAAGGGTTATTTTAAGTTGTCCAATCTATTTACAAGTTCCCAGATTAGTTTATACGTTTTTTTTCACCACCTCCAATGGTTCCCTTTCTCCCCATGGATGACCCATGTTTTTTTTTCTGATGGTGGGTGTGTCTCCCCGTTATCCTAAACAGTCCCATAATGAGTTTCTTTTTTGGTCTTTCCTTGTATTTAGAAAAAAAGACAGCTGGACTCACACCCAACTCTACAAACTGAATTCCCCACCCAGGCCCCTGTATTGGGGGTCCCCCCTCATTAATTGTCCCCCTTTAATTAAAACCCCGACTAAATGGCTTGTTAAAATCCGTCTGGTTCCTTTGCGAATTTTTAATCGTTACAAATGAATCAAGTTTTTTTTGTAAAATTTGCTTTTCCTACACTCATTTGTGTAGAGTGTAAAGAGCACAGGGGGAAATTACGCTCCCTTGTGGAGCCCCAGTGTTTAGTAAAAATTTGGGGGAAGGGGAACACAGCTTTGTTTACCCGAACACACTGTGTTTCTCTCGGTCAGAAAGGACTCAACCCATTTTATTAAGTTTGAATTCACACCCAGGTTTTTTAAAAAGCCTCTCCATCATAAGATGGGGCCTAATGGTGTTTGAACGCGGACCGAGAAATCTATGAAGAGAACCCGAGCATATTGTTTGGGCTTGTCTAAGTGGCAATATATGCTGTGGAAGCAATGTACAATAGAGCATCATCTGTGCTCCTCCATAGCCCTATAGGCAAAATTGTAAAGGGTCAGTACTATGCTGCACTTCCCTCAGAACATGTTTTAAGACAATCCCTCGTCAAAACTCTTCATTATGATTGACGTAAGGGCCACTGGGCGATAGTCATTTAAAACGCATGCTTTTGGTACCTTCGGGACTGGTACTATAACTGAAGATTTCCAGACCTTGGGAATATAATGTGTCTCCAGAGACATTTGAAAAATATGTGCAAAGACATAGCTTAGCTGCTCACTGCAGTCTTTAAGAACCCTTCCTCTTACATGATCAGGGCCAGATGATTTTTTGGGGTCAACTCTATTAAAGATTCTACGCACCTCATCATAGGGGTGGGCGGTATGGCCAAAAATGTATACCTCGGTATAATTTTAGTCACGGTATATATCACGGTATATATCACGGTATTGTACATTTGTTTAAAATTGAAGCGTTGCAAAATGACCAAAAAAAAAAAATGTTTAACCTTTGCATTTGATTTTTGGAAATGACACAATGTCCTTTCATATATGTGTGAATTCTTGCCATTACATTTTTATTTTTTTTAAACAAGCAAAAACTAGCCTATGCAAAATGCATTTTGCAATGCAATGCAATGCTACCCAATAGAACACTGTCAATTTCACCAAGTGTCGAAGGGGTTAAACTACGGTAGAGGGGGAAAGGGGAGGGGTGTCAAACTGAACACAATGGGTCTTTCTCAAATGCAAGGCCAGTGTCCTTCCAAGTGTATCAGCCTAATTAGTCACGCCCAGTGATTGGATACTTTTTGGTGAACTCTACAGAATATCCAATCACTGGGCATGACTAATAAAGGGTATCCAATCACTGGGTGTGACTAATTAGGCTGATACACTTGGAAGGACACTGGCCTTGCATTTGAGAAAGACCCATTGAGAGTAAATACAACTGAACGTGGATTGTATTGGATTGTATTACTACGTCGTTCATTGCACCTTTTTTCTGTTTCTGGAGTTGTTTGTGGTAATTTTGAAATGTGTGCTTGCATCTGTGATTATGCCAAGCATAATGGTTTAAGCTGTCATTGTTAAAGTTAAGAAAAACGAACTTTCACATGAGGCAGTTAGCAATGCATTGCAGAACTAATGCATTTGAATGGCAATGGCAGCTTTCACTGCACCAGCGGTTAGCGTGCTAACGTTAGCGAAATCGCTAATGCCACATTTTAAACAAACAGTCATTTTAGTTACTAACACCCAGTCAGATATCATGAGTGATATTATCTCAACTGGAAACAGTAACATACAGCTGTTATGGCTGGCGCAATGTGTTAAATGTAAGGCAACCAATGTTAGCACATTAAGCACATTTTGTCAGACACCAGCATAGACATGAATGACTTGGGCTGTTAGCTAGTTAGCTTGCATTTCGTGCCCAGTAAATTGTGGAGTCCAGAATCCAAATGTGTTGCCATCACATACCATTTCAATAGTTCACTACACTAACCATACATTTTACACTTGAAGCTTATTCAAAGGAAATGATTGTGCTGTTTCTCTACAACCACATTGCTACAACTTGAGGCAGTCAGTCGGGTGGATGTTCAAAACGCTGTCTATACTGCCATCTGCAGGATGCAATGCGCTATATCACGGTAGAACGGTATGGCCAAAATCCATACCTTGATGGAAAAAATACCTTTTACGATAGTATACCGTCCATACCGCCCACCCCTACCTCATCATCAGTTACCCTGATAGAGGGGGGGTGTCTCATTGTTTGTTGTCTAGGCCTAGTTGTTCTAATTGCGCTGCGTTGTGATACAAAATCTGATGTTTCAAATCTGGCATAGAAATTATTCAATTCATTTGCAAACATTACATCATCTCCATCTGTAGTAATGTGTGTTTTCTTATCCTCCTTTCCAATCATTGTATACATCCCTTGCCATGCATGCCTTAGGTCATTTCCTCTCATTTGCGCTTCAATCTTCAGTTTGTAATTTTGTTTGCTGTTGTGTATTATCTGTCTAATATCCTTCCGAATATCGTTCATCTTTAACATGTCCCCCTGTTCAAATGCCATTCTTTTCCTTTTCAGTGCTAGTTTTAATTCTTTATTAACCCAAGGTTTATCATTTGGAAAGACTCTGAACGTTGTATCTGGAATTACACAGTCCACACAAAAAAGTAATGTAGTCCGTGACAACAGAGTTCAGTTCTTCTAAATTCGCGCTTGTGTCCACAAAGGTATCCCCACGCAGTAACAGTCAAAGCATCCTCTTAAGACGTTCAATAGATTCATCAGTCCATCGTTTAATTGTCTTAATCTCTGGTTTTTCCGCGACTTCAACTTTTGTTTGTACTGTGGGACAAGGTGGATAACATTGTGGTCCGAATCCCCAAGCGGGGCTTTTGCATAGCATTTGTAAGCGTCTTTAATATTCCCAAAGCATAGATCTAGGGTTTTTCTCCTTCCTAGTCGGACACTTGACATATTGATAGTAATTAGGCAACACACTTTTGATGGAACATCCATTAAAGTCTCTGAGAATAAACTTTGGGGCGTCGGGAGCAATGTTTTCTATTTTTGTCACTGCGTCGCATATCCGATTTGCGGCAGCCTTTGTGTTCGCCCGTGGGTGTATGTACACAACGGTGACGAATACTTGGCCAAATTCCCTGGGCAAGTAAAAAGGCCTCAGCGACAGGGATAACAGCTCAATGTCCTCCGAGCACTGAGAGTCTCTGAGTGTGTAGTTATTGCACCATGCCTCATTTATGTATACGCACACTCCCCCACCCAGCTTTTTGCCGGTTACTTGTGCGTCTCTGTCCAACCTAATCGGGTCACAGAATCCTGGAATTCTCAGGGATGAACTGTCAGTCCTATCCTTGAGCCACGTCTCCGTGAAACACAGCAAACAACTTTCTCGAAAATCAGAAAGGTACCTCACTGCCGTTCGTAGCTCTGTCAATTGTTTCAGCAAGGAGCGGGCGTTCGCCAAGATGATAGTAGGCAGAGGTGGTTTCCTCCCCCGTGCGCGTACCCTGCAGCGTACTCCACCACGTCGGCCTCTTTTCCTCCTCACTGTTTCGGGCCGCCTTGTACACTCCTCAGGCAGATTGACTGGAAAGTTGCTGGTCTGCAAATCCCGCCATTGCAGTAGTTGGTCTCGGCTGTAGCTGTAGCTGTAAGGCATATTTCATACACAGATAGAGTGCAACATGCTTCACACATTAAAGGACTGTGTGTGTGTGTGTGTGTGTGTGTGTGTGTGTGTGTGTGTGTGTGTGTGTGTGTGTGTGTGTGTGTGTGTGTGTGCGCAGGTGCGGAGGTGTACAGCAGTCTGCCTGCTCCGGTGAACGTGAGTGTGTCGCTATGGCAACTGCGCTACGTAGTTCGCTGGAGTTCCGGACCTCACACTCCTGCCGGAACACACTACCACGTGAAGACCCTCGCACTCAGGTACAAGTGTGTGTGTGTGTGTGTGTGTGTGTGTGTGTGTGTGTGTGTGTGTGTGTGTGTGTAGTCTTTCATGTGTTGTTAATGCTAATGTTCCTGAGAAACATGAAAGAGTGTTGAAACCTGCTCTTCCCTATTTAACAGTATTATTGTGTGTGTGTGTGTGTGTGTGTGTGTGTGTGTGTGTGTGTGTGTGTGTGTGTGTGTGTGTGTGTGTGGTGTGGTGTGTGTGTGGTGTGTGTGTGTGTGTGTGTGTGTGTGTGTGTGTGTTGCATGTGTGTGTGTGTAGTCTTTCATGTGTTGTTAATGCTAATGTTCCTGAGAAACATGAAAGAGTGTTGAAACCTGCTCTTCCCTATTTAACAGTATTATTGTGTGTGTGTGTGTGTGTGTGTGTGTGTGTGTGTGTGTGTGTGTGTGTGTGTGTGTGTGTTTCTGATAATCTATTTGTCTGTGTGTCTGTTTGTGTTTCTGTGTGTCTGTGTGTGTTTCTGTGTGTGTGTGTGTCTGTATGTGTGTGCATGTGTGTGTGCTATGTTGTGTGGGTCAGTGTGAGCAAGTGGGTGAGTGTGCCTGACTGTGAACATGTGAGTGTGTGTGAGGACGCGTCTGTGTGTGAGGGTGCGGGTGTGAATGTGTGTGTGTGTGAGGGTGCGAGTGTGTGTGAGTGTGTGTGTGACGTGACGGAGGTGTTCTCGGATCCCATGGAGACGTACTACACACAAGTCACCGCCCAGCTAGGAGGCGGAGCCTCAAACCACTCCTACCACCCGCCGTTTAAGCCGGAGAAGAACAGTAAGTCACCACCTCCACCAATCGTAACCAAGCTCTCGCTTTGATGTCATTGCACTCAGTGCTTGAAGTGGAAAAAAAAGAGGTGCAGGAACCCTGATCATCCGAAAATAAGTGGAAGTGTGCAGACTAGGTTTTGAGAAATACCCGGTCTCATCAGTATCAAATCAGCAATCAAGTCATGCTTTCGTATTGCACGCATTTTGAAAACTTGTTTTAAAGATAAGAGATGAGATAAGTTTTGGTGGAGCGCTGATAATGAATATTATCCGCCCCACTTCAAGCACTGACTACACTGTAGCCAATCACAAAAGAGTGCTTGTGTCAGCCAACTAGCTGCAGTACCTCCACAGACGAGTGAAAAATGATTCTTCAATGGAGCTGCCTACAATAATGTTTTTTTTTCTCGCTGTTTAGTTTTTGCCCTGAAATATGAATATTCCAATCAAAACGGAGCACTCGTGTCAATGTATGTGGATTTCTGAGGATGCTAATGTGTCTACATGTATTGTAACGTTCTGACTAATACCTGATGACTGTCTGAAAACAATTATCACTATCAGACAATAAAGAATGCAATCTAATCTTCACGTCACACTAGTGATGTATCAACATGATTGAAATAAACTTGTGATTGTTGTATAATATTACTGAAAAATGAAAAAAGGTCGCACCATGCATAGGTTTCTGCACACTGAGGAAGGCAGAGCGCCGAAACGCGTCTGTGTAATAAAGAAACTCATGCATGGTGCAACCTTTTTTCATTTTTCAATTTTACAATATTTTGGTCAGCACCCTTAAAAGGATGAAAAAAAACTGTTGGGTGACGCCTGCTCCAACCCTTATGAACTGTATATTACTACAATGTATAGCAATCATTGACAGTAAATAGAATGGACGCCAAATCAACGCTATTTGCCATTCAACGCTTTGAAGCCAGATTTGGGAACATTCCAACTTACATTCCACCTTAGCAACGCCAAACGCAGGTGCTGATTGGACAACAACAAGACTTCTAACGGTCAATCAAACCATGTTCTGATGCTCATTGGTCAATTTAACTTTTAATATCTCTCTAAAATAAAACATCACCACAAAAAATCACCACCCTGGTAAGTTGGAGAGCAAGGGGACCTACTAGTTGAGCGAAAAATGATCCCCCTGGAGTGGCATTTAAGGGAGATACAGGGTTTTATGTCTCTCATAGGAATGAATGGGATTTGGCCATTTTTTGGTCTTTTTGGGTCCAACCTTGGCTCCAACTTGGCTTCAACAATGAAATAGAATTTTGGCCTCCATTCTATTTACTCTCAATGATAACAGTACATGATCTTATTACAATAATTATAAATAATATTTACTGCTTGTTATCGTCCTAGCTGAGCCCCCGCCCCCTCGAGCCTCCCTGGGCCTGTCCAACCAATCACAGCTCAGCATCAGCCTCCAGCCGCCTGCTGATTGGCTGAGACCTCTCTACAGCCTCTACACGTACAACCTCAGCATACACACTCACCAGCACCAGGTGAGAACAGCAGGGTGTGTGTGTGTGTGTGTGTGTGTGTGTGTGTGCGCGCGCGTGCGCGTGCGTGCGTGCGTGCGTGCACCAGTGTGTGTGTGTGTGTGTGTGGCCAGGCTTGTGCCATAAATTGACTGCCATAAACAAGGTTGGATGGATAATATCCTACTGTATACCCTCTTAATGAAATCTTTCTTAGTCCGTTTCTCCCTTAAT
>NW_026945873.1:93953-98953 GCF_034702125.1 Engraulis encrasicolus
CAATAGGAAAAGTGCAAAATTATAGCTCTCAACTCCTCATAGTTTTGTCATTAAAAATGTTTTTGTCAGGTACCCCCCTGACTCGTTTTGAACAGAGTTCTCAGAGAGCCCACTTTCAGACTCTAAGAACTCTGTTCAAAACGAGTCAGGGGGGTACCTATGAGGAGTTGAGGGCTATAATTTTGCACTTTTCCTATTGGGACGTTGGTGAGCCTCCTTGATTTTTTCCTGCCAATTCTGAGATGGTCGTGCGGGATGATTCGGAGATTTGGTGTGGAATAAGCGGATTGGTGAGTTGAGTGTTTGGTTACAGCCCTACAGTTTGGAGATGTGAATGAATGCCCTCTATGGTCACTAGTGGTCCCAATGATGAGAGAATCAAGTCCACCTGCAACTGTCTTTTTGTAGAAATGGTGCTCTTTAGTGACAGGCCTCTTTAACCCATTGACGCCGGTTGTTGCGTTACGCAACATTGGCCCTGACGCCGGTTGTTGCAAAACGCAACATTATTGATTTGTCAATATTTTCAAGACGCATGGGAGATGCAATGCACAATATTTTGTTCAAATACACAAGAGGTGGGTGTTCTCGATTTTTTAAAGATCATGTGGCAAAAAAAGTTTGATTCGTAGACAAAAATGTCAAATGAAATCAACTATACGGTACTTGCTTCTGCAGACGTGGGTTGTTTAGCCATTTCACACAGGTAAAAAAAAAGGCTGTGGTTCGCGAGACACGCTGTTACAGCGAACGTGATGTTCAGTTGAAAGGTAATGAAGAGATTTTAATCGAGGAAAGGAAATATGATTGAAGACCCTTTAGATATCATAGAGAGCAGGAGTGTGATTTGCCGCGGCCGCATGAAGAGGTAGGCGAGTGGCTTCCAAATAGACAGTCAGCTAGATTTCGCCCCTGACGTTACCAAAAGTTCACTCCGACACTCGGGGCAATTGGCGAAGGTGCCAATATCTGAGGAAGCACGTCCTTTAGATATAGGCCTATTTCAGAATATTTTCACTGAGGAACTTTCGGATATGGTGATAGCCTCTATCGCAGACAACGGTAGACATGCGGATTATAGACGCGCGGCCACACATCCAGCTCAAAATAGGATGAAATTGCTCATCGGTCTCTGCATAACGTTTGGAGGAATAAAACGGCCATACTCGCCGGTGGGAGAGCAAGTGGCTGTATTAGACAAATATCCCCCGATTTATGGCAGAAATGACTGCCTAATAATTATAATAATAATGATTGGGCCTATTATGATTTAGTTATAGTCGGCTATATAGCCTAATAGGCCTAGCCTATAATAAATAGCAGCATCACGCATTATCCTGAAAGCACATGAAACTTTTTTCAATCATTTGATTATGAGATATGATTTTTTAAGGAATATGTGTTAGTGTTAATGCTGGATGAGCATAATCCCGTGAAAGCAGAGGATTTTACCTTTTAAATGCAATTCGTCCCATGTCCCTATGTGCTCCAGAGGCTGAGATATTGAATTTTTCATAGGAGTTTCCAACCATTTTTTTCTTATCTCAAAAAACCCTCAGGCATTGGGGACCTTTTCTAAAAACGGGCTCAGGCGCCAATGGGTTAAAATGCCTTTATTACTGGCCATAATCCATTTTATAAGCACCAAGGCTACCCTCTTCAAAATATTGTTGGTCACAATCCATTTTAAAAGTAGTATAATACCAATGCACCCCTCTCCTTGTAAAGTTAAAATGCCTTTATTGTTTTGCACATCACTATTGGAACACTTTGACGCGTTTCAGCTTAAAGAAAGTCTTTATCACCTCCTGATGAAATTCATAAGCCATTTGCATACAGTCATGTTAACTAACATCTGCAGTGTACAGTCATGTTTACTAACATCTGCTGTAATGGCGCTTTACCCAAACGCCAACTGAGGCAGGTGGCAAGTTGTTCCGACGCACAATCCAAGGTATTAAGCACGCACGGAGAGTTGAATAAAAGAGATGTTGTTGCTTTATTTCAATCGGTCCGGTTGACTTATCTAAACACTCAAAACACTGTTCGAAGTAGAAGATATACAGTGATTTGTCTAAAGTAATTTGTGGTCTAAAACTGTTCCTCCTTGCCATCCTACCTGTCGAACACACAATTGAGTGGCCTAATTAAAGTGCCAGCGGCACGTCAAAGGGGGTGTGTCCTGTCCCCTGACATATAGTAAAGTAATTAGGAACAGCTGTACAAAATCAAAATAAATAAGGCACGTATGCCATTTCTTAACCTAAATTTAGCACTTTGTGAACATAAATTAGCATTTCAAAACAATAACAATCATAGGCATCATTTCACCTTCCACTAAGTAAACAAAAATCCAAAATGGCTCCAACATCTGCAGTGTACAGTCATGTTTACTAACATCTGCAGTGTACAGTCATGTTCACTAACAAGTGCAGTGTACAGTCATGATAACTAACATCTGCAGTGTACAGTAGGGTGACCAGATTTTTGTAGTCTGAAACCGGGACACTTCGTGCATGACTGAAGGACAATATTTGGCGGGCGGGTCTGGGGGTCCTCCCCCAGGAAAATTTGTATTTTTTAGATGCAATTTCCTGCATTCTAAGCAATTTTAGAGGTCGGAATGACAAATTGCAACTGACTCCTTCAGACTTTCTATACAAGCGCTGGCTGCCATTAACTGTGGCAGGTAAACATGTAATCTTTTCCATATATTTACCCTGATAGACATGGCGTAATGTAGTGGGTGGCCAAAACCGGGACATATTTGTGTCCCGAGAGAGTTTGCTCGGGACATGGGACACACAACTCCAAACCGGGACGTCTGGTCACCCTAGTGTACAGTCATGTTTACTAACATCTGCAGTGTACAGTCATGATAACTAACATGTGCAGTGTACAGTCATGATAACTAACATCTGCAGTGTACAGTCATGATAACTAACATGTGCAGTGTACAGTCATGATAACTAACATGTGCAGTGTGTTCTATTCACTTTTTTTGTTTACTAACATGTTATGCTGTACACACTACAGAATACAACGCAATTTCCATAACAAATAAAGTAACACTCACTCACACACACAGAGAGAATTGATGACTATGCAGTTACAAGGAAAAGAAACGCATAGAACTATCACCACACACACACACACTCATGAACACAATTTAAAATGTATATAAATTTAAATAAATAGTCATGTCCATCAAACACACAATCTCTCTCTCTCTATATCTCTCTCTCTCTCTCTCTCTCTCTCTCTCTCTCTCTCTGTCCATCTCTCTCTCTCTCTCTCTCTCTCTCTCTCTCTCTCCATCTCTCTCTCTCTCTCTCTCTCTCTCTCTCTCTCCATCTCTCCATCTCTCTCTCTCTCTCTCTCCATCTCTCTCTCTCTCTCCCTCTCCATCTCTCTCTCCATCTCTCTCTCTCTCTCTCTCTCTCTCTCTCTCTCTCTCTCTCTCCCTCTCTCCCCCCCTCTCTCTCTCTCTCTCTCTCTCTCCCTCTCTCTCTCTCTCTCTATCCCCACTCTCTCTTCCTCCCTCTCTCTCTCTCTCTCTCTCTCTCTCTCTCTCTCTCTGTCTCTCTCTCTCTCTCTCTCTCTCTCTCTTCTCTCTCTCTCTCTCTCTCTCTCTCTCTCTCCATCTCTCTCTCTCTCTCTCTCTCTCTCTCTCTCTCTCTCTCTCTCTCTCCTCCTTCGCTCTCTCTCTCTCTCTCCATCTCTCTCTCCTCCATCTCTCTCTCTCCCCATCTCTCTCTCCATCTCTCTCTCTCTCTCTCTCTCTCTCTCTCTCTCTCTCTCTCTCTCTCTCTCTCCCCCCATCTCAGCTCTCCTTCTCTGCGTCTCGTCTGCTGCGGCTGCTGAGGCCAGATGACCCTCAGATGACCTCTGTCTCCGTGGCGACCGCCCTGCCCAAGGACAGCCAATCGGAGAGCAGCGATGAAGATGAGGATGAAGATGGGGAGGAGAGCGGGAGAAGAGGAGGCTACGAGAGGCGAGTGCAGGACAGCCCATCGCCGTCGGATACGGCCCCGTCGCCCCCGGATACCGCCCTGTCGCCCCCGGATACGGAACGCTACGCGTATGGCAGAAACATGCTGGACAACAGCGGCAGCACAACACACACACACTCAGATACCGATGGAGCGCTCTCTCTCACACACACTCACCCGCACACAGACACAGATACAACACTCTCACACACACACAATCACACACACTCAGACACAGACACAACACTCTCACACACGCACGACAGGTACGATGGAAAGAACACAGGGAGAGAAATGGAGGAGGAGGAGAGGAAGGATGGAGGGAGCATAGACCTGTTCTCTGTGAAAGGAGAGAAGGGTGGAGGGGAGGACGCTTTCTCTGGGAGAGGAGGAGAGAGAAAAGGAGAGGATGGAGGGAGGGGAGGAGAGGATGGACTGATGGGAGGAGAGGATGGAGGGAGAGGAGGAGAGGATGGAGGGAGCATCGACCTCTTCTCCGTGAAGCTGAGACTTAGAGAGGGGGATGAGGAGACGGAGGGAGAGAGGGATGGACTGATGATCGACCTGTGCTCTGTTAGACTGAGAGAAAGAGAGGGAGGAGGAGGAGAGAGGGCAGGCCTTCTTACCGTGAAGGAGGGAGAGGGAGGAGAGGAGAGGGGGATGAAGCATTATGAGAGAGAAAGAGGAGAGGAAGAGAGGAGGAGGGATGCGTATGAACCAAGGAAAACACACACCACACCAATAGCCCACCTGGCAGACACACACACTTATTCACACACACACTCTCTCCCCCACACACACACCTACTACTCACACACACACTCTCTCCCCCCCACACACACTCTCTCAGATGCACTCAAGACCGCTGAAGCACCTCAAGAGGAGGAAGATGATGACGATGAGGAGGATGATGATGATGATGAAGACTGCTCTGGTTACATGCGACGCAGCTAGGCTGCAGTTACACACACACACACACACACACACACACACACACACACACACACA
>NW_026945873.1:106453-108953 GCF_034702125.1 Engraulis encrasicolus
ATTTAACATTCATTTGCTCTCGAAATATCCACGGAAGTAATTGAAACTTAAAAAAATTGCCGCATCAATCCTGGAACTTGCCGCATCGATCCTGGATAGTCCATGCCCCGCATTGGATTGGATCGCCGAATCGATCAGAGGTGACACCACTAGTTTTCATGACACTCAAAGACACAGTACAGTTAGTGAAGTGAAGAGAAAATCCGAAGTGCTCAGGGAATTGTTCAGAAAAAATCTTGAAGGTGCTCTTTGGTGTTGGGGGAAAAAACAATATCTTGTCAAAAAAGGGAGTCCAAGGCACTCTTCTTGTGGAAAAATATTAAAAAGCCTTTATTGAAACATGGCTAATAAGTTTAAAAACATGGGAGCAGAGACCAAGGCTTGCGCCGAAACGCTTGGGTCTCTGCATCGTCTATATCAGTGTTTCTCAACCTCAGGGGTGCCGCGGAAACGTGTCTGATAAATTATGTAGTATAATACATATTTGTTTATATTAATAAACTAATGCCTAGTCAGTGGAATCTTTCATCTGCCATTCACGCACAATTAAGTAAATTTAGGTCGCCCAGTAAGCTGCAGCTTCGAACATAACGTCTCCAAATGTGTTACTTTTCTAAAGCTTGTGTGGTATCGGACGCAATGCCATGTCACGGCTTGTTGGTTTGGGGTGCCTTGAAATCTTTCAGTAATTGAAAGGGTGCCTCGCCTAACAAAAGGTTGAGAAACACTGGTCTACATGACAGTACAGACACACAATATAAGGCTGACCAGAGGTACACCATGCGTAGACACCTTTTTTTAAACCGGTTTTCAACATTTTTACATGACGTTATAGAGATGATTTCCAAGGCCTTACTGCAAAAAAAAAAATAAACAAAAAAAAACCCACATCTGATCGTTCTTGTGTGAGTATACAGACACAGGGCAAGGCTGTATTTCATAAACGTAAACTTGTACATTTGTGCTTCTGAAAAGGCAGACAGTACATGTTGTACACACCAGTGTTCTATTTTTTTCAAATCTAGCACACACACACACACACACACACACACACACACACACACACACACACACACACACACACACACACACACACACACACACACACACACACACACACACACACACACACACACACACACACACACACACACACACACACACACAGTTCTTTCGAAATAAGTCTTGTTTCTTGTAAAATGACAAACATACTCAGGCACGTATGCATGTGTACACATACACAACACACACACACACACACACATACGCACACACACGCACACGCACACACACACGCATGTTGTTTTTCTGGTTGACGCAGGGATGTACATGTATGTAGGTCACTGTATGTCGTGTCGTGTCGTGTTCCAATGTGCGGCTGTGGTTACACACACACACACACACGCACACACACACACGCACACGCACACGCACACACACACACACACACACACACACACACACACACACACACACACACACACGGGGTAAGCGAGAGTGTGAGAGTGACGTGTGGTTTTCAGTTCATCTCCACTCTGCCTCGACAGCTGCCTCTTCAGGGAACTAGACTAGAATTCATGAGAAGAAAAGCATTATACACACACACACACACACACACACACACACACACACACACACACACACACACACACACACACACACACACACACACACACACACACACACACACACACACATCGAGGATGGTACATGATTTTTGAATAGTCAAATATTCAATATATATGCTCAAATTTGGAATACTAATCAATAGTGCTGGGTTCAAAAGATCAAATCGCGATCCAATATCGATTCACGTTCGAAAAGGGCAATATCGATTCCCAACTTTGTGGATCGATCTTTTGAAGATCATGTTAGGCGCTATTTTCTCAACCACATCCTGTAGCTCTCTTCCACATTTTCCCACTTATTTCTCAAATACCAAGGTATTTCATGTTTGTGTGGGCATCAAAGGCTGGGGTATTTAGGTTTTTATAACCGGTCTTAGAATTCTAGGCATAAATGGGTTACAGTGACAGCCCAGAAATACAAAAGATCGATATCGAATCGAATCGGATCGTGGATCGGATCGTGGATCGGATCGGATCGTAGCCTTCTGGATCGGAATCGTATCGATCCAGGAAATTTGGATTGATTCCCAGCCCTACTAATCAAGAATATGAATCAATTAAATCAATCAATTAAAATGCCAACATGTTTCGACCATATAGGTCATCATCAGGGCAAAGCGCATTTTAATTTAGCCTATATTATGAGTAGCCACAGATAATAAAGGCTTTTTCTGATTTACCTGCTGCTTTTCTAATTCTGAATTAGAATCCCCAAGAACACCATTTTGGACTGTTTTTTCACACACCTGACTGCGGGTTGTCTTCTCTCTTTTTGTCCTGATGTGTGAAACCACTTGATGTGTGTGTGTGTGTGTGTGTGTGTGTGTGCGTGCGTCCGTCCGTGTGTGCAGTTCTCGGTGGCGGTGCAGTCA
>NW_026945873.1:113953-118953 GCF_034702125.1 Engraulis encrasicolus
ATCATCTTGTTTTCTTTGCATTATTTGAGATTTGAAAACATCGCATTGTTTGTGTAATTTTAACCGTTTGTGATTTTCTGCAAATAAATGCTGTAAATTTCAATATTTTCATTGGAAAATCGGAGGAAACGTTTTCAGTATTGTTGGTGTAAGAGAGAGGAGGAAAGCTGTACGCCTGGAGCAGATGGGCAGTGAGACTGGCTACCTGCGAAGGTGGTTGGTGGAGAAGGAAGGTACCTTGTGTGTATTTATTAAAGGGACAGTTTGGTCAATTTCAACATGCAGTTGTATTGCTCACGCTACCCTTGACTTGTCAGTACCTGGTGTTGCCACATTTTTCGGCTGAGCCCTTTCCGAGATATGAGCAATTCTAATGGGGGCAGCGTTTGTTTACATTTTTAAAAAATGAAACATAGGCCAACTCCAAATATTTTCCCAAAAGGTGCTGCTGTTTGCTAGCGTTGCTGCTGATGTTTTATAACCTTTTGGATGTTTTTGGGAATACATAAAAATGTTTTTTTTGAAATGTAAACAAAGAGCTGCCCCCATTACAATGACCAGGATCTCGGAAACGACTGAAGAAGAAGAAAAAAAAACTCAGGCACTGACAAGTCCAGGGTAGTGTGAGCATTACAACTGCATGTTTGAATTGACCAAACTGTCCCTTTAATGTGTTTTCATGTTAGCCTCTTAATTGATACAATAAAGTTGAATGTCTGTGTCACAAGTCTTATTTTCTCTGGCTGACCCATGGGCACCGGAGGAGGTCCGACAGGCAACAATGCCCAGCAGGTATTAACAGCTACAGTACATGTACAATAGGAGGAAATGTTTTCAGTAGTTTGTAGAAGGAGACGACAATGCTTCTTTCACTCAAACACATGATAGTGAATTTTTTTTAAAAAAAAGATCATTTTGAACTGGTCTCTTAATTTCTTTCCAGGGCTGTGTATGTCAAGAATCATGTTAGTAAATAATCCAGCAGGCTTTATTTTGGCCAACCTGCACCTTACCCCTTGCCTGCAACCCTCCACACACACACACACACACACACACACACACACACACACACACACACACACACACACACACACACACACACACATTCGCACATCACACGCAAACATAACTCACACACACACACACACACACACACCTTGTTCCGTTTATGAAACACATCCACACCATAGAAACACACACACACACACACACACGGTTCCTGGAAAGTGTGCGGCTGACAACCTGATGGCAAACTACAATATACTGTAGGCTGTCTAGTAACAGGTTAACCACAGCCTTGGTTAACTTATTATTAGAGATGCACTGGATCCTGATTTTTAGGATCCTGACGGATACCGGATCCACTGCCTAAGATCCTGCCGGATCCGGAACCGGATACCGGATCCTACGAAAGGGTTGAAACACACACATTGTAGCCTACTCGCACACGTGGGCCCTTTTTATTACGTTGGCTCAAACTATTTTTTAGACTCAAAAGCCTCGGCTACCGGATCCTGGATCCTGGAACCGTATCCGGATAGTCTGAAAAAACCCTATTATCCTGCCGGATCCGGAACCGGATCTTGGATCCTGTACATCTCTACTTATTATTATGATTTATCATCACTTATGTTAACTTATTACTATGATTTATCATCACTTAACCAGGTTAACTTACTATTATGATTTATCATCACTTAACCAGGTTAACTTACTATTATGATTTATCATCACTTAACCAGGTTCACTTATTATTATGATTTATCATCACTTAACCATGATAACTTATTATTATGATTCATCATCACTTAACCATGTTAACTTATTATTATAATTTATATCATCACTTAACCAGGTTAACTTATTATTATGATTTAGCATCACTTAAGCAGGTTAACTTATTATTATGATTTATATCATCACTTAACCAGGTTAACTTATTATTATGATTTATATCATCACTTAAGCACGTTAACTTATTGTTATGATTTATCATCACTTAAGCAGGTTAACTTACTATTATGATTTATCATCACTTAACCATGTTAACTTATTATTATGATTTATCATCACGTAACCAGGTTAACTTACTATTATGATTTATCATCACTTAACCAGGTTAACTTACTATTATGATTTATCATCACTTAACCATGTTAACTTATTATTATGATTTATATCATCACTTAACCATGTTAACTTATTATTATGATTCATCATCACTTAACCAGGTTAACTTATTATTAAGATTTAGCATCACTTAAGCATGTTAACTTATTATTATGACTTATTATTACTTAAAGGGACACTGTGTCAGATTTTTAGTTGTTTATTTCCAGAATTCATGCTGCCCATTCACTGATGTTACCTTTTTCATGAATACTTATCACCATCATCAAATTCTAAGTATTCAGTTAAAATAGCATTTTTCATACATGAAAAGGGGTGGTCTTCTCCATGGTCCGCCATTTTGAATGTTCAGAAATAGACATTTTTAGCTGCAAAAATGACTATACTTGGGTCATACTAGAAAATATTAGTTTATTACTTCGCAAACTTTCATGAAAAGATCAAATTTGGCAATAGGCAGCCCAGTTTCAATGAGCAGCATAGTTGCAGTACCTTTTTTGACCATTTCCTGCACAGTGTCCCTTTAACCATGTTAACTTACTATTATGATTTATCATCACTTCAGCATGTTAACTTACTATTATGATTTATCATCACTTAACCAGGTTAACTTACTATTATGATTTATCATCACTTAACCAGGTTATTGGAATGCCTCCATGTGTAGGCCTTCACTGCTTAGTGCAGCTGCCTGGTGGTGGATAAGAGTGTGTAGGCCCTACTCATCCCCAACAGAGAAATGTTAAATAACAAAATGTAAGATAATAACTTGTTTATATCTGAAATGTAGGCCCTAGTGTTTAAAGCAGCTTGTATGGTATTATTAGAGAATGATGTTTTTCTTTTATTTACAAAACGGCCCAACTTGTCATTGTGCCCAAAATAGGCCACGTGTTTATTGTGTTGAAATGCATAATAATAGATTCATAAACTATAGAACAACATGCCATATTTATATAGGTTTGTAAACTATGCTACTATAAGTTTCTGTGTGTAGGGTATCCTGTATAGTTTAGTCTACATACAACATAATCAGACGTTTTCCTTTTTTTCAGTGTGGTGACGGTGTGTTTTGCTTTCCTTTCTCTCTTGTTCAGTCATCTTTGCCATGAACTAGAATTTAGAACTAGATCTGGTAGTTCTACTCAGCTCGTGACTGGAATGTCCCCAAGTTTCTCTTTCCGCACACTGCCCGCCCCCTTCTCTCACACGCGCTTCACGGAAAAGCAGCTACAAGGAAATAACACAGACAGCGCTCCAACTCGCGCACACCTATTGCGAACACAAACTGACAGTAATTTTGAGTTAAATAAAACACGACGAGGCTGTGAGTTAAATGTTGAGGTAAACCAGAACAACATGGCCTTTAGGAGCCCCGCGCCAGTCTTCCTGGCCGTCGTCGCGTTGTTGGGGATGTCGGGTGAGTGGAAACAACATTTCACATTCAGTTAGTTAGCCAAACATTACCGATGTCTCTATCAGCACTTCTAAGGCGCATACTGTCTACTAGTCTAATAGCCTATAAGCTGACACTGAGTTGAACTCTAGTGTCCTTCTAAACAGTCGCTAAAGTTGTGTCTCTTCTTGCGGTTGGAGTTAATGCCTTGGAGCCATAATGTTAAGGAAGTGTGGTCGTCGGTCAGCTCATTGGGAAGTTACCTAATAGTTAGTTACACACGACACACCTGCCTGCCTGAACAGCTACTGTAGCCTACCTCTACACACCTGTCTGTCTGAACTGAACGGGGCGGACTAGGACTATGTTGTCTATTTTCATGACACGTAACCCCCGTTAACACACTCTTTGGAGAGGCATGACAGGCGCGTAGGGGTTTTTGGTTTGGTTTTGCGCAGTGCCAGTGCGCAAGTTTTTTTCTTCAGTGAAATAGCTCGCGTGGCGTCTCTAGCTGCTGGGAAGACAGCGCTGCCTGCGCCAGGTGTCTCGTGTCATGTGGTTGCTAGGTGGGACATGGGGCTCGCGCAGGGCAGGGAGGATGTGGGTGACGGTCACGGTCAGGGGGCCTTTTATGAGAAGCAACAGCAGCAGCACTGCACGCAGATGACGTGACTAAGGCCTAAACACATACTCCCTTTGCCGAGAAAACCTGAGGCAGAGAAAGATAACGGCACTCCCGGCCGTCACCTTCAGGACTGTGCTGAGAGAGAGAGAGAGAGAGAGAGAGAGAAAGAGAGAGAGAGAGAGAGAGAAAGAGAGAGAGAGAGAGAGAGAGAGAATTGGGGCCTCTTAAATTGACAGTGACTAAAGAACGTCATGAAAAAAGATTGAATTTAATAACAAAACAGATATTAGTAGGTTATTATTATTATTATTATTGTTGTTATTATTATTATTATTATTATTATTATTGTTATTATTGTTATTATTATTATTATTATTATTATTATTATTATTATTATTATTATTATTATTATACAGGCACTCCTGTCCAGTTATGCTTAGGGCCTCCACAACCTTAGCAGTGTGTGTGTGTGTGTGTGTGTGTGTGTGTGTGTGTGTGTGTGTGTGTGTGTGTGTGTGTGTGTGTGTGAGTGTGTGTATGTGAGTGTGTGTGTGTGCGTGTGTGTATGTGTGTGTGAGTGTGCTGCAAGTAGGCCTACCCTTCTGGTGTGTACACAGAATCACACACACACACACACACACACACACACACACACACACACACACACACACACACACACACACACACACACACACACACACACACACACACACACACACACACACGAATGCTGTTTTCCCCCCTTGTGACTGAAGCCAGTTCTAGTCAGTTAGTACCCCAAACAAGAGCCCCCTCTCCTTGTTGTGCATTTAAAAACACAGCGTTGCGGGGGCGATGTGGCGCAGCGCA
>NW_026945873.1:126453-136453 GCF_034702125.1 Engraulis encrasicolus
GATTCTATTCTTAACGAGCAGGTGCGAGCAGCTATTCTAGAAGTCTATTGTTCAGCTCTTCAATGCAATCTAATATAGTCTTGCTGGACTGTGTATGACAGCTAGCTGCTTGGCTTAGTGGTAATGCATGCCGCTGCATTAGAGATATGGAGGTTGAGGGTTCGAATCCCATCTGAAGCCATGTTGATTTTCTAAATTATATCATATGCAGCGTTCCTTGGCCGACTTAAAATGCCATGTATATCATTTAGTATGGATGGCAAATGTGCTGAATTACAGATATTGAGGTTGGGGGTTCGAAACCCAGTCAAAGCCATGTTGATTTTCAAAATGATATCATATGCAGTGTTCCTTGGCCAACTTAAAATGCCATGTATGTCATTTAGTATGCATGGCAAATGTGCTGGATTACAGATATGGAGGTTGGGGGTTCGAATCCCAGTCAAAGCCATGTTGATTTTCAAAATGATATCATATGCAGTGTTCCTTGGCCAACTTAAAATGCCATGTATGTCATTTAGTATGAATGGCAAATGTGCTGAATTAGGGATATGGGGGTTGGAGGTTCGAACCCCAGTGGAAGCCATGTTGATTTTCAAAATGATATCATATGCAGTGTTCCTTAGCCAACTTCAAATATCATGTATTGTATGTCATTTAATATCAATGGCAAAGGGGTTGGATTACAGATATGGAGGTTGTGAGTTCGAATCCCGCTCGAAGCCATGTTGATTTTCAAAATTATATCATATGCAGTGTTCCTTAGCCAACTTAAAATACCATGTATGTCATTTAGTATATCCCCAAAACGCAGAGCTACAACACTTTCAAGATGGCTGAATCCAAGATGGCTGAATTGTTTGGCCCATAACTTCTGACTGGGTGGATGGAGTTTTTCCAAGATTTCTTTTAGCTTTGTTTTCTCAATAGTACTTTGTTTCATCTCTGCCCCCAAAGGCAAGCCCGCTTCCAGCATTTTCTGTGAGAATGCATTTCTAGTTGTACATACATTTTCATTCGTGAGGGTTGTAGCTTTCATATGAGTGACTTCTGAAACCAAGTAATTAATTGAAAGTCAGGTTATTAGCTGTTATTCCAAACAGATGGATAGGCGACAACTCTTTTGGAGACGGCTGTACACCGTGGCCAATGCATTTCCCCCCAAGAGATTGTTCTTCTGTCGAGTTTCTTTGGTGGGGACCAGCACAGTATAAACAAAGTTGGGAGAACATCAGGAGCACGTTTAGGGAACCAGACGTGACCAGACCTATAATCCCTAGTAACAGAGAACGTAAAGAGAACGTTTGACTTTTGGTTCTCTAAAGGTTGGGGTTATTACCAAACCAAAATCTACCACTTAAAAACGTTCCCTTTGGTTACAGTAAAAACCAAGCAGCCATTGGTTCCGGTTTGGTTCTGGATACGTTTCGGATACGTCATTTTTGGTTCTGTTTCGGTTCTCACTTGGTTGCCAGGAAAGTTTAATTTAAGTTCCCAGAACAATATATGTGTGGTTCCCATTCCATTCCCTCGCCGATCTCTCACCGTACCTTTATGGCTTTTCATGTTTGTTCCCTCATCGTTCCCATATGGTTCCCATAACCTTGATGGTTACATTATAGGTCTGGTCACGTCTGGTTCCCTAGACGTGCTCCTGATGTTCCCCCAACTTTGTTACCTCCGCCAGGAGGTTATGTGATCGCCCGAATTTGTGTGTGTGTTCGTCACGCTGCTATTACATGGCCTGCCACAGGGCGCGCAGGGCGCGCAAGGACCATGAGGACGGCTCTGTGTGTGGGCTTGCTGTGAGGAGGAGCCCTGAGCTGGCGTACCTTCACGCAGCCACACATGGGGCAGAGCATTTAAGTGAAGTTCTTACCGCAGTCAAAATCGCTATCAAAAAGCAGCCTTAGCTACAGCCTCGCAGATCGTTTAAGTTCACAATGCTGTCACAAAACATTCAAATGAAATGAAGCTCACAGAAAGGCGCACGCGAATTGCGTTCGTCCGCGGTGATTTACTGCTTCCCCAATCCCCGCGCACTGAAGCCATCAGCACTACGAAACATTCCATAGACTAGTTCCTAGACTTCATAACGAATGAACGCTGGAGATGCGGCGGACAGTGATTTTCAATACGAAATAGCAAGCAGGCCCGGGTGCCGATTATCTGCCCGCAGCGCCAAGACCAACTCGCAATAACCCTCATGAACGGATTCCTAGGTAGGAGGAACTTCTCCAACAAGTGTAGTGTCGGGGTAGGCAATGATTAACTAGCTGCGACCAGTCAAGTCGTCTCAAAAGTTTGTTTAGCCTTGCGAAATAGCCCAAAACAATAACTGACACTCCACAACCATCCATGCACTGCCACTGGATAAGGGGATTCTTGGACATTTCTGATTCAATAATTAAGTGAACGGCTCAAAGTAGCCCTACAGTATGTTGTCTTGTTATTACAAAAAAATATATAGGACTATATAGGCCTATTACTGCACTCTGGGTTGGGGACCGCTGCACTGCTGTAGAATATGTAGGCCTACTATGGGTGTTGGCCAATGAAAATTGTGCTTTTAATTTTTTATTTTGTTTTAGATGGTAGCCTAATGAAAGGCATGCTGCCAATCATCAACAATGTGACTAATATGTAGCAATGAGCATTGGCAAATCACAGAAGGCATAGGCTATAGCATGAACAATCACTTTGCCAATATAAAACAATCAAAGGTGAACTAAACAGTCCACAGCTAGAGGACATGGAAATGATAAAAGAGACAGAGAGAACTAGTAATTCGGTTACAACTTGACGGTTCAATTACCTGAACACAAATGCTATGTAGCCTATAGGCCTAAATGCATGAAACCACATCATGACTCTACACCTATGTCCAAAACGAACTGAACTTCCTTGGCGGAGGTCTGCGTTCTCTGAATGCATTTCTAGTTTATACTGTGTTGGTCCCCACAAAGTTCTCCTACTATTAGTAACCTTGTTGGTTACATAAGCCTATTTCCCATTACAAACGGAATATGTGTGGGAAAGAATTCTGTCATATTCCTGTTGTTTGTAATTCATTGAAAGTTTTGAATGCATGACAACTATTTAATTCAGAGCATAAGCAATGATGACTGTCCACACGATTAAATCACATACGTCTACATATTAGTAACGGTATTTCCTCCAAATTTAATCATGTACACAATCTACTGTTTTTGTATTCCATTTCATTCAACTTGGTTGGGTTGATCTGAGGTTTGGCTGTGCACACAACATCACACAAAAGATGTGGTGAGTGAAAGAAATAATTTGAGAAATTGTTACGCCTTTCCCGCTAACAAGTAGGCCCTCACAACCAATCTCTCCATCAGGGCCTGCCCACACCTAATTACTTAGGGGTGGTATATCATGATTCAATTGCTTGCACCTAAAAAACTCCTAATCAATCTGGTCACATGGTTCTCTTTAGCCTGTATATAAACCTGGACTGTCACATGGCTTTAGTTATTTGCCTGCCTGCCTGCCTGCCGGCTGGTCAGCATGGCACAGCATAGTGCTTGTTTACCTACTTTGCAAGTATGCTTTGCGGGACAGTTAATATCACTTTTGGCTTATGGTATTTGTTAGCTACATCTTGTGCCTTGCTTTGTGAGCTAGTCAGTAACAGCACATGTTACATTGCTTGCTCCATTGTGCACTTGATGTAGATGGTTATCTTTTAACTCCATTAAGGAAAATGTTTGGCATTAATCCCCACTAAAATGTGTTCATACAAGTTCAGCTGATATTTCTCTCTCATTGTGGCACAATTTTTAAAGTTTAAAACACACACACACACACACACACACACACACACACACACACACACACACACACACACACACACACACACACACACACACACACACACACACAAACTAAACTAAATATCATGTCAAGAGTCTGCCCTGGGGCTAGGCCAGCTCAAGCATTAGTCTAGTAGATACATTTAAAAACACAGCGTTGCACGTCTGGTCAAGCAGATGATCAGGTCCCCCCTACCTATATGCTGAGTGCCCATTACTAATCAATAGTCAATGTAAAGGTGCCCATTACTAATCAATAGTCAATGTAAAGGTTAATGACGACACTCTAATTCTGTGACTACGGCAAGCCATTTGGTTCAGGGGTCATTTCACGTGAAATCAGACACTTTGGAACCGACACGAATTTCAATCATACTTGCTGTGCCTGTTTAGTAGTAAGGTAGCACCCCAGAACTGCATTTTTGTGAATCTGACACCAATATTAAGGGAGAAACAGACTAGCAAAGGTTTACATGTGAGGGTAGGACACTATGCATTCAGCCTTGATTATATCAATCAGTGTAAGCCACAAAAGGGTCATTCCACGCCAAATCTCCGAATCATCCCGCACGACCATCTCAGATTTGGCAGAAAAAAATGCCTTCACAAATGAGCTTCACAAACATCCCAATAGGAAAGGTGCAAAATTATAGCTCTCAACTCCTCATAGTTTTGTCATTAAAAATGTTTTTGTCAGGTATCCCCCTGACTCATTTGGAACAGATTTCTCAGAAAGCCCACTTTCAGAGTAGGTCCTTATGAATTTCAATGAGCTTCATTGGAGCTATGGAAGTCACCCAACAGTGGGTTTTTGAAAAATCATTGTGACCAAATGAGGCAGAATACCATCACAGTTTTTGGATATGTTAAGAACAGACTTTCTAATCTTTCCAAAACTGTCGATAATATGGTGGTGAGTCGTGACATTTTTTCAATGACATGGCAAAGATGGCACCAAGTTTCAGTTTTTTCCATTTTAAAGACTTCATATCTTCTAAACTGTTCATCGCAGAAGATCAGTCTTTCAACACAACATGCACAGAATGGTTGGGAACATACATTGTCTATATCAAACCTCTGTCTTTAAAACTGCGCTTACCACAGTCCTTCAAAGATGCCCACAAATTCAAAGGTGAGAATTTTTCAAGCAACTTTAAGCCCCCAGAAAACGGTGGTAAATGACAAGAGGATGTGTGAAAATCCACATTTCATAAGTACATGTTCCAAATGTTACCCCTTGATATTTGTAAGGACCTACTTAAAGCAGTTTTTTGGATACGGCAATATGAAAGTGGGCTCTCTGAGAACTCTGTTCCAAACGTGTCAGGGGGGTACCTGACAAAAACATTTTTAATGACAAAACTATGAGGAGTTGAGAGCTATAATTTTGCACTTTTCCTATTGGGACGTTTGTGAACCTCCTTGATTTTTTTTCTGCCAAATCTGAGATGGTCGTGCGGGATGATTCGGAGATTTGGCGTGGAATGACCCAAAAGGATGTCTGAGGTATTGTTTGAAAGCTCTTTTCTGGCTCTACAAATTACCCAAACAGCATGGAATACAACAACCTTCATAATATCAATTATGATACAATGAAAAATAAAAAAATGAATATTAAAAAAAAACTATATTTTAAAATGGCTGGTTTCTTGTCTAAACATAGCCTGCAAGGTTATAAACAACACCTGAAAATGGGGTGTTTGGTTCTTTATTCATTTCAGAGATAATGGGACATAAAGGTTGAAATGAGTTGTAATGAAGTAGTAATAGAGTAGTGTCAGGGACAGGGCTGGACTGGCCATTTGGCATAACAGGCATTTTCCCAGTGGGCCCTGGCCTGCAGCCTCGTCGGCCCCTATTCCAGGTACTCAAAAACTACACAGCTTCTGCCCATTGTCAATGGACACAGTGGAAGATAGACCATTTTAAGCATTCAGAGAAGGCAGGGTTGAAGGAATAAGCTCAGTAAAGGATTTTTAAATGTTCAAGCATCAAAGGCTATGTTGTAGCTGTATATGATGGAAACTAGTGGCTAGCATGTGTTGAGGAATGTATGCCGAGCACTGGAGAGGTGAAACTGAACTTCCTGCATCCTCATGGACCATCTCCATCCATGTCATGTGATATTACTATGGTATCACCATATTATTACTAGGTGATTTGTATGATGCCATATTTTTGAGTCCCATTTTCTCTGAAATGAATAAAGAACCAAACACCAGCATTTCAGGGGTTGTTCATGACATTGCAGGCTATGTTTAGACAAGGAACTGGCCATTTTAAAATATAAGGGTTTTTTATATTCAATTTTTAATTTCTCAATTTCTGATAATTCATATTCTGAGGGTTGTTGTGCTGTTTGTGTAATTTGTAGAGCCTGAAAAGAGCTTTCAAATAACACCACGGACATATTTTTGTGACTTACACTGACTGATATAATCAAGGCTGAATGCATAGTGTCCTACCCTCATACGTATGTAAACCTTCGCTAGTCTGTTTCTCCCTTAATATTGGTGTCAGATTCACACAAATGCAGTTCTGGGGTGCTACCTTGCTACTAAAAAGGCACAGCAAGTATGATTGAAATCCGTGTCGGTCAGGTCCCAAAGTGTCTGATTTCACGTGAAATGACCCTCAAGTATTGCTTTCATTGCAGTTCTCATTACTAATCAATAGTCAATGTAAAGGTGCCCATTAAAGGTTAATGACGTGACGACGCTCTAATTCTTTTGGATTTTCAGGCGTGACTACGGCGAGCCATTTTGTAAAGTACTGCCTGCTATGCCTATTGCTGAAGTGCAGTTAAGCATTTGATGTTCACAAGTGTTATAGTGTGTGTGTGTGTGTCTGTGTGGATAATAATAACCATCCATCTGTGTGTGTGTGCGTGCGTGCGTGGGTGCGTGGGTGCGTGCGTGCGTGCGTGCGTGCGTGCGTGCGTGTGTATGTGTTTAGGAGCTGTGTCGGTGCTGTCTCCTCCTGTGAATGTGCGTGTGTCTGTGTGGATAATAACCGTGTGTGTGTGTGTGTGTGTGTGTGTGTGTGTGTGTGTGTGTGTGTGTGTGTGTTTAGGAGGTGTGTCGGTGCTGTCTCCTCCTGTGAATGTGCGTGTGGCGTCTGAGGATCTGGGACTGACTCTGGTCTGGGACCCGCCTAGCAACAGTAGTCACGGCAACCTGACATATACGACTGAACTCGGGTACACACACACACACACACACACACACACACACACACACACACACACTTACTTCTTTATTTGGATTGACAGATAGGCGTCAGTCACAGCACAAGCCAAATATTCACTGAGTGTCCTAACGTGCATACGTACATGCTCCCAATGATTCTGGATCCTGAACAGACTTTGGTCTATTGTCTAAATGGAGTGGAGTCTACTCCACAAATCTGTAAGCCACGCATACACATGTTATGGACATGGCCCTAAGATTAATACCAAAGACTAGTGTTACCAGACAGACAGACAGACAGACAGACAGACAGACAGACAGACAGACAGACAGACAGACAGACAGACAGACAGGCACGCACGCACGCACGCACGCACGCACACACACACACAGCAATACTAGGGTATTTGACAAATAAGGGTTACTTTGCACATGGAAAAAATATTAAATGCTTCAATACATTATTCTAATAAACATTTCCATCGGGTTTTCTAAAATGTATATTTTGTTTTTCTGTGTGTTTCATGCTGTGTCAAATAGCTTCTTAATACATATGCGCGTGCGTACACACACACACACACACACACACACACACACACACACACACACACACACACACACACACACCCACACAGACACAGACACGGTATACACGTTTGCGGACCTCTCTCTCTTTGTGCTTGTGTGTGTGTGTTTGTTAATGTGTGTGTGTGGAAGTTTGAGCCATGAGAAGTTCACTTCACTCTGTATAATGTGTGTGTGTGTGTGTGTGTGTGTGTGTGTGTGTGTGTGTGTGTGTGTGTGTGTGTGTGTGTGTGTGTGTGTGTGTGTGTGTGTGTGTGTGTGTGTGTGTGTGTGTGTGTGTGTGGAAGATTGGACCACGACAAAGTTCACTTCAGTCTGTATAATGTGTGTGTGTCTGTGTCAGTCGCGGTTTGTGGCAGCAGGTCAAGTTCAGTTCGTTGTGTGTGAGTGAGAGGAGGCGGAGCTGTGACATCATCGCTATGAAAGCATCGTCAGACGTCTCCGCCTTCGGGAGCTACTTCCTGCGCGTCAGGGCGGAGCTACAGGAACTGTACTCTGATTGGTCAACCACTCCTACAGAATTCACTATCGACAAAATGAGTGAGTATGAGTGTGTTGCTGCCTGTTTCTCAACGCCCCTGATTGTAAGTCGTTAAAGGGACACTGTGTGAGATTTTTTGTTGTTTATTTCCAGAATTCATGCTGCCCATTCACTAATGTTACCTTTTTCATGAATACTTACCACCAGCATCAAATTCTAAGTATTCATTATGCCTGAAAAAATTGCACTTTTCATACATGAAAAGGGGGATCTTCTCCATGGACCGCCATTTTGAATTTCCAAAAATAGCCATTTTTAGCTGCAAAAATGATTGTGCTTGGACCATAATAGAAAATATTTGTTTATTACTTAGTAAACTTTCATGTAAACATCAAATTTGGCAATAGGCAGTCCAGTTTCAATGAGCAGCATAGTTGCAGTACCTTTTTTGACCATTTCCTGCACAGTGTCCCTTTAATGTAATGTAATGTAGACTACTCCTAAGAAAGAAGGACAACAAAAGCCTGTTTATAAAATGGGGGTTATTTTCCCGAGAACCCTCCAAGTGCAACTGAGAACATTTTCAAAGCCTTGTATGCAGGGCTTGACACTGGCACCAGCCAACCGGCCAAATGCTGGTAAAACTTGGCTGTGGCTAGTAATAATTACATGAGATTACATTGCATTTTGGCAGACGCTTTATAACCAAAGCGACTTTCAAAAGAGGACATAATCAAGCCAACATCACAAGCAAATGCAAAAGTGCACAGGGGATATACAGAACAACAAGTGCAGTTGCAAAGAGGGGTTAGTTTTTTTTTTTTTTTTTTAAAGAGTAAATAAATAAAGAGTAAATAACGAGTACACACACAAACACAGACACACTAAACTAAACTAAACTAAACTAAACTAAACATCATGTCAAGAGTCTGCCCTGGGGCCTGGTATTTCAGCATCACTAGCCAATTTGGCAGGTAGCTTATTCTAGGATATGACATATCAGCATAGCCTTTATTCTGTATCAATTGTTTGTATTTTGTGAAAAAGATCAGTTAATCGGTTTCTATTTGTGTGATTTATTTCCATGTAGAGGTGCACTTGTCTTCTTGCTTTAGCACCCCATCTTCTGAAGTTAGATGTACAGTGTCATGATAAAGAAAAAAACAATATAAAATAAACAGTGGCCGGTAAGCAAAAAAGTTAATGTCAAGCCCTGCTATGGCTCCAGAAATGACCACAGTATTGTCACAATATTGACCACAGTTTACAAGTTTATTTATTTAAAAAGGGACGGCATATATTACCAGCATTTAAACAAAAATGCTAAATACACAAGATTATAACCATGAGGCTAATTTCCATCTTTTGTCCCTTGACAGGTTTGATGTTCCTTAAAAAAAAACAAGATTAAAACAAAACTAAAAATACACAGTTATAGTACACAGTTGTAAAATTATAGTCAAAGATATTTCACACATTTTAAAAATAAATAATACAAAATTCTATTACAAGATATAATATCCAAATAAGTTAAAGAACAGCTGCCACTACTAGTAGCCTAACTATATGAAATATGTGAAACAGTGAGGGCGATTTTTCCTAATTTCCATGTTGAAGTCGTGGTAGGCTATAGCTTAGTGAAAAAAATGATGACCATATCTTTATATTTCACTTCATTGGTGGTTTTATCCAAAGCGAGGTAGAAGTTTTCAGGGTTTTGATTGCTGAGCAATGTGGTGTTTGGTGCTTGCTCTAGCAGCACACTTTAGAGGTGTGCACCGGGTGCTGACAAGTCAAGGGTAGCATGAGCAATACAACAGCATATTGACATTGACTGAACTGGTCCTTTAATGAAGGGTAGCATGAGCAATACAACAGCGTATTGACATTGACTGAACTGGTCCTTT
>NW_026945873.1:138953-141453 GCF_034702125.1 Engraulis encrasicolus
AAAGTTCATTTACTGTACATTCCCAAGTTTCCAAAACAAAAATACAGTTCAAAAACCAACATAAAAAATGTGATATTGAAAACGGTTCCCTGCTGGCATCTTTGTCTATCCAAAAGCCTAATGCTCCATGCTCAATGTGAGCTCTTTATTCCAAACAAAGAGGCTTGAGACAAGAGGGCTTACTCACGTCATAACAGCGTAGTACGAAATGATGGCGAGGGGAATACGGAAATGTTATTCTTCTTCTACAGTCAGTATTGGAAGCATCAGGGAAGCATGCAATGACACTTCCGCGAGGGTCAGAGCGTAGAACAGGTCATAGGACAGCATGAATGTTTGTCAGCTGTCCTTAATTACCCCCAGCAATTACTGCTGACCAACAGCTGCCGTTAATTTGGCCACAAATTAATCATCTTGGAGTCGCCCCCACTGACCATGCGCAATGGAGTACGGAAATTGTATCCATCGCACCCACTGACCATTGACCATGCGCAAGGGAGTTAATTTTCCATCCACTCGTGTCCTCAGGCAAAGCCCCCGTACTACACCGTGGCCAATGCATTTCCCCCGAGAAATTGTTCTTCTGTTGAGTTTCTTTGGTTCCAAAAGAAAAGCTGTCTGATTATTCAGCTGGGCCAATAAGTGAGTTCGCAATTACCGGCGCGAAATGCATTGTGGGTAATATTCGCCATTTTGAGAGATAAACAAAACAGCGTTGCCCCGGATACATATAAACGCGCATGATATTTCATCTAGCCGGGTTACTCCGAGCATGTAATGTTGACAACAAACAATTCACACAACCATTTAACAACCCCAAATTACTCAACATTTCGCTGGTAGGTCAAGGATGGTCTTGGGGTTGAAAACAAGACAATTTTTAACTTTTTAAGTGAAACCAGAATTAGTTAACGAACTTGTTTTGGAGAGATGTCTGGTACTAGCAGAATGCTAACTATCCGGGTTGCTAGTTAAATCCGAGTACCGGTATGTAGTGTTGACTACAAACAATTCACACAACCATTTAACAACCCCAAATTACTCAAAATTTCGCTGGTAAGTCAAGGAGGATATCGGGGTTGAAAACAAGACATTCTTGAACGTTTTAAGTGAAACCAGAATTTAATAACGAACTTGTTTTGGAGAGATGTCTGGTAACTAACAGAAGACTAACCATCCGGGTTGCTAGCTAAATCCGACTATGTAATGTTGACAACAAACAAGTCACACAACCATTTAACAACCCCAAATTACTCAAAATTTCGCTGGTAGATCAAGGAGGGTCTTGTGGTTGAAAACAAGAGATTTTTGAACTTTTTATGTGAAACCAGAATGTAATAACGAACTTGTTTTGGAGAGATGTCTGGTAACTAACAGAAGGCTAACCATCCGGATTGCTAGCTAAATCCGACTATGTAATGTTGACAACAAACAAGTCACACAACCATTTAACAACCCCAAATTACTCTAAATTTCGCTGGTAGATCAAGGAGGGTCTTGGGGTTGAAAACAAGACATTTTTGACCTTTTTAAGTGAAACCAGAATTCATTAACAAACTCGTTTTGAAGAGATGATGCCAGTTAGCCCACGCATAGCTATGTCTTCAGTACAGCTTTACATGTCCTTCTTAAATTGAATGTTTCATTAATTTATTCTACCAGTTCTTGATATAGCTTCATTAATCACCTGTGGCCACTGTCTGTCATCGTCTATCCATGAAACTTTATTCAAAACGTCATTTTGATGGTCTCAGTCACCAGAATTGATAAGCGCAGCAACAGATGGCATAACGGAGAATGGCACACTTCAGCAATGGCGACAGTGCACAATGGCAACGCCCATTAATCGCAATACTCATGAACGGCGTGATGTTTTCCATGTGCGTTACGCCCATTTATGGGGGAAAACAACACATGCAAGTCAATTGGTGATGTCGGGGATTAATAAACGAAAGATACGGACCTGTAGACTAGCGTTGTTCACGCGCAACATGCCGAAAACGTGTTGCGTTGCCGGTTGTTCAAATAATATAGCCAAACAGCCGTGGCTGAAGCATGGAATGTATTCATTTGGGCTAGCCAATGTAGCATGTAAGTCAATGAGACATTCGGTTTGTTTTCACCCATAAAGGGGCGTAACGCAAATTTAAGAGCAAAGTACCCGGATGACCGTTCATGAGTATGCAATCATTCTAAAATATACAGAAAGCACCACTTTTACCCCACTACGAAATCCACAAATTATGACATTTATTTACTTCGTTTACTGGTGTGCAGCTCAGTGTCCTACCGCTTTGGGGAGGCAGGATCTGGTATCCACGCATTTGTTTATCTACCGTTTTGCGTTGCTAGGTCAATTTCGCGCAGGCGCACTAGTAATTGCGAACTCAATTATTAGGCAAATCTGAGGTGCAGGGACAAATTTCAGCTAGCAGGTGTCACAATTCCAAAAGCCAAATATCAACAAATCAAAAGTCAAGTTAAAATGAAATACCAAATC
>NW_026945873.1:146453-148953 GCF_034702125.1 Engraulis encrasicolus
CACACCAAAGACGTCAGTCTTCCCACACCAGGAATAGCCAAACACAGTAACAAGTCAAGTTGCAGAAATGTATATGCAAAACCGATGTACACTGTTTCTCCCCACAAAGTTAACAGGTTGATAAAGTGTTAGCATTTGCGCTAAGCAGGATTTATACACGCTAAGCGAAATAGCGTTGCTTAGCGCTGTTTTAAAAGTTCTCCCTTGCCCTCTCCTTCTGCGTGACGCAACTTCTCATCATGTTATGATGATTGGGGCTAATGTTCCTAGCTAAGGTCACAGATGGAAACACAATTTTACTAAGCTGTGGATATAAAATGATGCGACTGTGTGACTGATCATGTTTTAAACATGAATGCTGCAGTGCAGTGCGTGTCTGTTTATGAAGGGAAACTTTTGCTTTGTTAGTGTCCTCTGCTATTGTTAGTACCTGCATCATCTGAAGAACTTTTTACTGAAATCCTGGGGCTTCTGGTGTCTTCATCTATTTTTCGCCTATCCTTCATTTTCTGCCCTCCTGGTTTGAACGACTGCTTTTTCTTGATCCTTTTTAAGGGCAGGAAAGGCAAATATCTGCATCATTTATTTAATGTAAATATAGCGCAATCTCCCTCTCTCAAAAAAACATCATATTTTGAAATTAATTAGAACCATTAATCACAGACTTAATGAGGGCCCAGTTCTGGGCCCCCCTATCCCAGGGCCCGGGACAAAAAGCCCTTTTGTCCCCCCCTGTCGGCAGGCCTGTGTGTGTGTGTGTTTGTGTTTGTGTGTGTGTGTGTGTGTGTGTGTGTGTGTGTGTGTGTGTGTTTAGTGCAGGTAGAAAGTGCGGTGTGCGTCTGTGTGTGTGTCTGTGTGTCTGTGTGTGTGTGTGTGTGTGTGTGTGTGTGTGTGTGTGTGTGTGTGTGTGTGTGTGTGTGTGTGTGTGTGAGTATGAGTTGTGTGTCAGTGTGTGTATGTTTGGGTTTAGTGCAGAAAGTGCGGTGTGCTTGTGTGTGTGTGTGTGTGTGTGTGTGTGTGTGTGTGTGTGTGTGTGTGTGTATGTGTGTGTGTGTGTGTGTGTGTGTGTGTGCATGTGTATGTTTTGAGTTAGTGCAGGTTGAAAGTTCAGTCACAGATGTAGTAGTGCAGGTGGAATGTTCAGTCGCAGATATGGTGGTGGGGATGAGGGGGGGGGTTGTTGTCAGTGGCCTGGCTGGCTAGAGGCTGACAGTGGAGGGAGAGTGGGTTGAGTGTTCAGTATCTTGATTGCTTGATGCATCGTGCTGCTTGCAAGCCTGGTGGTACGGGAACGGAGGCGCCTGTACCTCTTTCCAGAGGGCAGGAGGCTGAACAGTTTGTGTGCAGGGTGGCTTGTGTCTTTGATGATCATCAGTGCTTTCCGGGTGAGGCGTGCGGTGTAAATGTCCTGCAGGGAGGGGAGTGGTACTCCAATGATCTTCTTTGCTGTGTTCAAAACACGCTGGAGTGTCTTCCTGTTTTTCTCCGTGCAGCTTCCTCCCCACACTGTGATGCAGCTGGACACGATGCTCTCTATGGTTCCTCTGTAGAATGTTGTCATGATGGAGGGTGTAGCACTTGCCTTCTTTAGTTTGCGCAAGAAGTAGAGACTGCCTTCTTCGCCAGTGATGTAGTGTTGGTGGTCCAAGAGAGGTCGTCGCTGATGTGCACTCCAAGGAACTTGGTGCTGCTCGCTCTCTCCACAGCATCACCGTCGATGGTCAGTGGTGGCAGTTGTTTTTGGACCCTCTGAAAGTTGACAACAATCTCCTTGGTCTTGTTGACATTCAGCAGGAGGTTGTTGTCTTTGCACCATCTGGCCAGCAGGTCTACTTCTTCTCTGTAGTGAGTCTCATCGCCCTTAGTGATGAGGCCCACCAGTGTTGTATCATCCGCAAACTTCACTAGATGGTTAGTGCTGTGGGTCGTTGTGCAGTCATGTGTCAGCAGCGTGAACAGCAGGGGGCTGAGAACACAACCTAGAAACGCGAGGCCACACCCACAGACAGAAGACCTATTGGTATCCACCCTGCTTGCCTACCTGCAGACACTGTCTGCCTTTCTGCCTGCCTGCCTGTCGGCCTGCCTTTTTGTCTGTCTATCTGTCGATCTCCCTGCCTACCTACCAGTGATGCGCGGGCTGACCCGAAAGCAGCGGGCGCTTGCAGTTAACTGCGGTCGAATGCAGGCACGGGTTATGAAATATTATTTTTAATGAAATTTGGGTCGGGTGCGGTCGGTCAGGACCTTTGAAATGATGCCGAATTTTAAAGTAGGCTATAGGCTAGCCAATAGACTATAGTTTACTTTAGCAGACAGGGACAGGGACAGGGACATTTTTTTCGAAATAGATCAAAGTTTATATGGCTGAATAACTACGATGGTGCCACCCGCTCTGCAGGAGACTTAATGAGGCTCCTGCGTCGGCCGAATATCTTCTGCGCGCAACTGGTGCAGCAGGTGCAACCATTGAGTGCATTTTGAAGAACACAGAGGGTGC
>NW_026945873.1:153953-158953 GCF_034702125.1 Engraulis encrasicolus
AGGTGAATGGACTAACATTTCAGTAGTTTATCCAAACTGTGTCAAAGATTTTTTGTATTACAAGTTGTCTGAAATATGATGATTAACTGTTCAAACGAGATCACAACCAGGCAAGCGTTGAGGGGACATTGGATAGTGTTGAGAGGAGGGGGTGCTTAGTTGCCATTGGGGGGCATTAGTCTATTTTATTTTTAAGGGGGTCATTGGCAGGGTTTTGATGAGGGGGAAGTTATTTTTTAAAAAGGCTGAGAACCATAACCCATTCTATCTATCTATCTATCTATCTATCTATCTATCTATCTATCTATCTATCTATCTATCTATCTATCTATCTATCTATCTATCTATCTATCTATCTATCTATCTGTCTGTCTGTCGACAATCATGAAGTAACGAAGATGGTTGGCAGTTCTTCTTATGTTCACTGTCCCTGGGTCGCTACAGTATGCTCAAAATTCATCATTTAAAGACAGTTTTAGCTAAATTTTCTCCCATGGGAGACCATGCCCTCAGACCCCCCTAGTATGACTCAACACTATCCCCCAAAAACGCCACTGCACACCACACATTCGCGCGCACCGCTGCAGCACACGCGCCGCTCCGTGCCACCGCGCCACGCCGCACCTTTCTCACCTTTTTCACCCCTGACCCGTTTTCATGCCTGGTCCCATCTTTTAAATGCAACTTATTTCATGTTTGTAGTATGTGCTTTGGAGGCCAAAATACTTTAGGATTTACAGTAATAGGCAGAGGGCCCCCTTTCCCACGAAGGGCTTAGGATAAAATGGGCAGAGGCGATTCTAGTAAGTTGGAGCCCCAAGCGAAAATTCAAAAGAATGAACATTCGCAACAAATCGGCATGTATGTAGTTTAAAATCTTAGTAAATGTAGTTTAAAATCTTAACTATTAATCTTACTGTAGCTCATCATATAGGTTTGGGGGCCCCAAGCGGCTGCCTGCCCAGCCTGGTGAGAAGATACGCCTCTGAAAATGGGTTAACTGGTTAACTGGTTAAGCACTATGTTCATACAAGGTCTGATACAGTTTTGTGCATGTGTGTGTGCATGTATAATCGTCTTTCATTGGGAGGACTTCCATGCATGGTGAACAGGTGCAAGATGACCTCAGTCACACGAAGCCATGTGGCTTCCAAATGCATACAGCAGTCCTTTACTGCCACTACTTTATAACATGTGGTCAGGTCACTATTCAAAAGGCATTATCATCTCTGTCTGCAAAGAACAGAGAAATACCCTGACTTCAAAACAGAACAGATAAATACCTAGACTTCTAAAATAGGCTACTCTGATTGGAATGCATTTGAATGAAGACGGACAACCATTTCCCTGCCTGAGTTTCCGGGATGGGTGGTGTTTACATGTTTAGCGGAAGGTGAATTGGAAAGGTAAAACTAGGCCAGGTGAGGCTAAGCAGGCCTAGCCTAGGTGAATTGTAATAGCCTATGTAGCACTAGTGTAGGCCTTCTGAATCCAGGTTGCCTTCACACACACACACACACACACACACACACACACACACACACACACACACACACACACACACACACACACACACACACACACAAAATGACAATAAATGAATCTGATACATTGTGCTGACATGCACACACACTCTCTCCAGAGCCTAGTGCACCATTTTCGTTAAAGTTTAATGTTTTTGTAACTGCATGTAACGGATGTGTTTACATAAGTGTTATCCTTCTGTTGTCTTACCGTTTCTGATAAATTATGGTAATAAAGTGACTTTTAGAAAATCCCAGAAGAATCTGTGTTCACTTTCACAAGTGTGTGTGCGTGTGTGCCTGTGTGCGGTGTTCTTGTTCTAGGCCTATATGACTATTTAGGCTATCCAACACTTTTATCGCCTAATTAGTAATGAAAGGAAATATTTAAGGGGAAAATGAACATGTTCAATTAAGGTGATTAAAAATGATGAACCCTCTGTGCTTTCACTTGCACTGAGCTGTGCGCTCATCGTGTGACTGGAAATGTCGAGACTTTTACAGGCAAGTTCTCTTCTCTTCTCTTCTCTTCTCTTCTCTTCTCTTCTCTTCTCTTCTCTTCTCTTCTCTTTTTTTCTCTTCTCTTCTCACTTCCCCGAAACACACACCTGTTCGTATCGATTGCTGTCTGCCAGCGGTTACATGTCCTGGGCGAAACTGCGCCTGCGCATTGCCAATCACCGTCCCATGACTTTGACGCAAGAGTTGCTGTGGAGCTCAGAGCGACGCGACTCAAAACATTCACGGCAGCCGAGAGGAGTGCACTCAAGGCGGCCACTGCTCTTGTCCATTCCCCGTGGGCCAACCATCTGGATGGACCCCCGATCAGCCATGAAGTAACGGGCCTAAGCACCACAGCCGAGTCGCTGACATTTTGACGATGAAGACGGCCGCTGTGCTGGTGTGTTTGGCCATTGTACTGGACATCCAGCCATGCCACGGTGAGAGCCAGTTTTCTTCCTCTTCGATGTTTTGTTGTTGAACTTGTGCCAGTGACAGTGGCCGCTAGCAAGCCCTAGACAGCTCTCTTTGCTAGTCTTGCTGTTTCGGGTGTTGTTGACATGATCTGACACATAGCAGGATTCACTAGTCTTATTGATGTGTTGTAGTTATACCTTAGTTATGCATAGGAGAAGACTAACTGTAGAGTTTTGTCTGTAGGCCTATTATTGACGATGTGTAGTAGCCTGGTGTTTGGCAAACGTTTATCTCACAGCAGCGTTAAAACATTGCTGATTTGAAGTGCGAATTTGTCTCATGTTTGTGGTTCGTGTCCGACATACAGTAGCCTACAGTACATCGGTGACAGGGGAAAGAAAGTGACATTACAGTCTTGTCTGAATGTCACAACACTTAACAACACCACCACCAAGTCGCTGTTTGTAACTGAGATCGCATAGCACTACAACCCAAGTGCTTTTCTTTGCCCTGCCCTGATATATGCAGCAGGCTAAATTACTGCATTATGGCAAGGGGGTTTATGGCGATACTAAAGGTCGCTTATCAACATGTCGCTTGCAAATGCAACCGGTCATTTGCGGTTTGTTGTTAAAGCAGTTGACCTACAGCTAATTGTAGACAACAAAACCCCACTGCATTGGCACCGATCAGAAGAGAATGTGTGTACAGCTGCTTCGCTAAAGAGTAAAGACTGTAGGCTTATATATCAAGTAGTGAAAATATACAGTATCAGTCAGCCATAACAGACACGCCCAGCACATATTGTCTCCGTGGTGGATACTCCCTCTCTGATTACACCAGTTATTAAAAGAAGGGATGTGTACAGCATGTGTGTACACTGTACACAGAGATGGGCCTACTGGAGAAACACCTCCCGGCACAGTAGCCTAAGGCTGAGAGAGAGAGAGAATTTTTGAATTTTCAAAACACCTTTATTACAAAATTCCTGAAGTACAGAAGCACAAAAAGTGCCATGGAATAACAATCACAAAAAAGTTACATAGGTAAATACATCTTACATCTCAGCCAGGTGCCAATACATGTGTAAAAAGCCATTCATCATTCCTAACAGAGCACACAGCACCATTATGGCACCAGATTTGTTAATATGAGAGAGAGAGAGAGAGAGAGAGAGAGAGAGAGAGAGAGAGAGAGAGAGAGAGAGAGGGGTTATATGATGAGGTAATGCTGTAAGACATTGCAGAGTGCTGGGACCCACCTGCCGCTTTAAGACATCAGCTGAGCATCTCTAGCAATTATCAGAATAACATACGACAATGAAGAAACACACGCACACGCACACACACGCACACAAGCATGCACGTACACACACATTAATTTTCAGAAGGATCGAGGCCAGTAAATGGAATGGGGAAGAGGAGAGGGATGTCAAAACAACAAGCGTGGAACAGTAACACACACACACATGCACACGCACACGCACACGCACACGCACACACGGACATGGACACGCGTACCCGCTAGAGATGTCCCGATCCAGGTTTTTGCACTTCCGATCCGATACAGATCTTTTATTTCACTTCCGATCCGATTCCGATACCGACCGATACCGATACCGTCGTGTTGAAAAGGGTTTGTACTCTTAGTAACAACAAGCCAACTGAACTAGGTGAATTTGAGTAATACAATGGTTTTTAATGAGAAACTGACCTGTTTTTTCAGATATTAATAAACACAAAACAGGAAAATGGATCGGAATTCTGGATCGGATTTTTCCGTGCATGCCGATCCGATACCGATCCGCATTTTTTTGCCAATATCGGCAGCCGATTCGATCCATCCGATCCGATTCGACAACCCTAATCTACATGAACACGTGTGGGGGCATACACACACACACACACACACACACACACACACACACACACACACACACACACACACACACACGTACGCTGGACTTGTCTGCCGTCGATAACATCAAGATCTAGATATGAAGCCACAAGAAAACATCTCTCCCTCTCTCTCTCTCTCTCTTTTCTCTCTCTCTCCCTCCCTCTCTTTTCTCTATCTCTCTTCTCTCCCTCTCCTTTCTTTCTCTCTTTTCTCTCTCATCCCTCTCTTTTCTCTCTCTCTCTTTCTCTCTATCTTTTCTCTCTCCATCCCTCTCTTTTCTCTCTCTCTTTTCTCTCTCTCTCCCTCTCTCTCTCTCTCTCCACCTCTCTCTATCCCCCCCTCTCTATCTCTCTACCCCCTCTCTCTCCATTCCTCTCTCTCTCTCTCTCTCTCCCTCTCTCCATCCCTCTCTCTCCCTCTCTCTTTCTCTCTCTACCCCCTCTCTCTCCATTCCTCTCTCTCTCTCTCTACACCTCTCTCTATCCCCCTCTCTCTCTCTCCATCCCTATCTCTCTACCCTCCATCTTTCTCTCTACATCTCTCTCTCTCTCTCTCTCTCTCTCTCTCTCTCTCTCTCTCTCTCTCTCTCTCTCTCCAGTCTTCTGTTTGTCCTTGAGGTAGGGGCTCCACTTTGAACTGTGTTGGAATTTCCCTAATTGG
>NW_026945873.1:173953-188953 GCF_034702125.1 Engraulis encrasicolus
CTGGAGTCCAAATTACGGGATGTGGAGGAGAAACAGAGAGGTGGCAGGCCCTTCCCTGATCGCAACAGTAAGCTCACCCGTCAGTTTATGAGAGGCCTCACCGAGGAAGATGTGTACATGAGGATAGCGCCCATGACACCCCGTTTCAGCAGTTTCCGAGAGCTGCAAGCTGAGCTCCGCAACCTGGCACGAGAAAGCAAAACATTTCAGCCCCAGAACAGAGCCAAGAAGGTGGTAAACCAAGTTCATGTTATGCCAGAGGAAAGTGAAAATGTGGGAAACAGCCAAAGTACTCAATTGTCTGAGCTGACAGAGATGATACAGAGGCTGGCTCGCAATCAGGAGGACCAGATGGTTAAGTTGTCTCATCTTGAGCTAAGACTAGCATCACCAGCCCCCGCCCCTCACCACTGGACACCACCCCTTACCCCAGCAGCCCAACCAGCGCCGTTGAGAGCAACCCCACGCCCAAACTTCGTCTGTCACCGGTGTGGTAAGCCTAACCACACCGCTCGAGTTTGTCGAGCTGTGCTTCCCCCTCTCAGCCCCGCTGGGGCACCCCAACCCACCACCCCTGTGGAGAAGCCCACACCCCAATCTGCCCAGACTTTAAACGCATGAAGCCTGTGGTCGCCGGGGCAACCATGGGCCTCCAGCAAGAGCCCCACTCAACATCAAGAAGCGACACTGGAGACCACGGCACGCCAATAGTCGGGCCTAAAAATGAGGGGGAGGTAATAGTTAATGGTGTGAAGTGCAAGGCCCTCATTGACTCGGGCTCTCAGATAACCAGTGTCACCCACAGCTTCTGGCGGAGCCACCCTGCTCTAAAGGGGATGCGGTTAAAGCCATCCAAGTTCTCCATCGAAGGTGCAGCAGGCCAGGCAGTTCCTCACCATGGTGTCGTGCACATTGACCTGAATGTTCTTGGGAAAGAACATAAAGCCGTGCCTACTTTTGTTGTCCCTGACTCTGACTACCGCTCTTCAGTCCCTCTTCTTGTCGGCACCAATGTCATTCGGGCCTCCCGCAGCCACCTCCAAGCGTCCTATGGCCAGCAGTTCCTACACCTGATGAAAGAGAAGCACCCGGAGTGGTACACAGCGTTGCTGAAGGTGGAGAGCGCTGAGCAAAGCGAGACGCATGAGTGGATAGGGCCTGCTGTGTACACCGGCCGCAAAGTGCGTATACCTGCAGGGAAAGAGATGGATTTGAGGTGCAAGATTCAAGCTGGGCCCCGAAGAAAGTCATACACTGCCCTGATCGAGAGCCAGGCCTCAGTTCGTCTTCCCCAAGACCTCCTAGTTGCCAAAGTCCTTGCCGATGTGCAGAGAGGGTGTGCTCCCGTCAGAGTCATGAATCTCTCCCAGCGCGCCATAACTATCAAGCCCCATACTCACCTGGCAAATGCAGTCCTGGTAAGAAGCGTGTTGGAGTTCCCTGAGAACGATCGGTGTGCAGCTGGCAATGGAGGGGTATGTCTTAGTCTGGGCCAGGTGGTGACGCGCTGTGGAGTGGATGTTAGCGGAGCAGCGGTGGAGAATGAAGACCAGCGCACCTGCCTCCAAGAGCTGCTGGACAAGAATGCAGATGTGTTTTCTCAGCATTCCCTGGACTATGGTCACACCACAACCATCCAGCATGAGATTCCACTGGTGGACCCCAGGCCCTTTCGACTGCCGTACCGGAAGATACCCCCATCTCAGTTCCAAGACGTGCGCCAGATGCTGACGGATATGGAGGTAGCAGGGGTCATCCGTCCCAGTAAAAGCCCATATGCCTCCCCAGTGGTGGTCGTGACCAAGAAGGATGGGTCGTTGAGGCTGTGTATTGATTACAGGAGGCTCAATTCCTGCAGCACCAGGGATGCGTTCCCCCTGCCCAGGATTGAGGAGGCCCTGGAGTCATTGGGGCAAGCTAAGTACTTTTCCACACTAGACCTTACGTCCGGGTACTGGCAGGTGGAAGATGCAGAACATGATAAGCACAAGACCGCATTCAGCACTCCCATGGGTCTTTTTGAGGCTAATAGAATGCCGTTTGGCCTCCAAAACGCTCCCTCCACCTTCCAAAGGCTGATGACCTGCTGCTTCGGTGACTTGAACTTCACACAGCTGCTCATTTACTTAGATGATTTGATCATTTTTTCCTCTTCCTTTGATGAACATCTAGAAAGACTGCAAAGGGTCTTCGACAGACTTAGACAGCAAGGCCTGAAGCTTAAGCCCTCAAAGTGCCAGTTTGTTCGGGAGGAAGTGAACTACCTTGGCCACCTGGTGTCGGCACACGGCATCAGGACAGACCCAGAGAAGATCAGCAGGGTGAAGGATTGGCCCGCGACCAACCGATCGAAAAGAAGTACTCCAGTTTCTAGGGTTTGCTGGCTACTACAGACGGTACGTGAAGTCTTACTCCAGTCTGGCTGCTCCCTTGTACCGCCTCACCTCAGGAGACCCCAGAATGAAGAGGAGAGGGGCCAAGAAAAGTTCCTGCCCCGACAAACCATTCCTGTGGACCGCTGACTGTGAGGAGGCTTTCCAGGCACTGAAAGAGAAGCTGACCAACGCGCCAGTGCTGGGCTATCCGGACTACAGCCTACCGTTCTTGCTACAGACTGACGCATCTAGAGAGGGGCTCGGTGCTGTGCTTGCACAGATCCAGGGTGGAAAAGAAAGAGTCATCGCGTATGCCAGCAGAGGCTTGACCCCTCCTGAGACGAGGTATCCCGCACACAAGCTGGAGTTCCTCGCCCTTAAGTGGGCAGTCACAGACAAGTTCCATGACCACCTCTATGGGCGCAAGTTCTCCGTTCTCACTGACAACAATCCTCTAAAGTATGTCATGTCCACAGCCAAGCTGGATGCCACCGGCCAGAGATGGGTCTCTCACCTGTCCATCTATGACTTTGACATCCAGTACAGGAGGGGACAAGACAATTCCAATGCTGACGCCCTCTCACGCTTGTCCCACCAAGAAGTCATGGAGATCCTGCAGACCTGTCCTCAGCGAGTGACCCGCAGTGAACGGAGGCGAGATGAGTCAAAAGTCACCCCGGAAGTGGAGGAGCCTTCGGTGGAGACCGCCGCTGTGACAGAGGAGCGAGAGAACCGTCAGCTACCAGAGTCAAGTGAGCCATATCCACAGGGAGAGAGCAGTCAGCTGCCAGAGTCAAGTGAGCCATATGCAGAGGTGGGAATGGAGGTTCTACCCGCCATGACAACGCAAGAGGTCCGAGCAGCTCAAAGAGAAGACCCAGTCATCGGCCCAGTCCTACACTTTAAATCCCGAAACCGGAAACCAAGCCGTGGTGAAAGGATGGAGGTGTGCGCAAGTGGACGCCTTCTCTTAAAAGAGTGGAGGAGGTTAGTGGTACGCAACGGTATCATGTACCGCCGGGTCCGGGACTGCCATAGAGAAGTGGAACAGCTAGTACTTCCAGAGAGGCTGCAGGAAGCTGTTAAGACTGCCCTTCATGACGACTCAGGACACTTGGGATTCGAAAGAACACAGAAGATGATATGGGAGAGATTCTACTGGCCGAGAATGTTCCAAGAAGTGAAAGCCTGGTGTGAAAAGTGCATGCGGTGCTGCCTGAGGAAGACCCCCACAGCCAATGTCAAGGCGCCCCTGGTCAGTATCCACACAAGTGCCCCCATGGAACTAGTCTGTGTTGACTTTTTGACACTTGAGAAGTCTAAAGGTGGCCTGGAAAATGTTCTCGTTGTCACTGACCATTTTTCCCGGTACGCGCAGGCCTACCCCACCAAAGACCAAAAGGCAGGCACCGTGGCTAAAGTACTGTGGAAAAACTTCCTCTGCCGGTTCGGTTTCCCAGCAAAGCTGCATGCAGACCAGGGGCGCAACTTTGAAAGCGCCATTGTGAAGGAATTGTGCAAGTGTACTGGCATCACTAAAACACATACAACACCTTACCATCATCAGGGCAATGGGACCACTGAAAGGTTCAACCGCACCCTTATGAACATGCTTGGAACATTAGAACCTCACCTGAAGCCCCGTTGGCACGAACATCTGGATGCCATGACCCATGCATATAACTGCTCACAACACACGACTCCACAGGGTATAGCCCGTACTACCTGATGTTTGGTAGACATCCAAGACTGCCTGTTGACCTGCTCTTTAAGTCCTCGCCTGTTAATCAGCCCTGCGAGTACAGTGACTATGTCCAGACACTACATGATTCCCTGACACAGGCCTATGCCCTGGCCAACCAGACATCCCAGCATGCCAAGGAGCAACAGAAAAGGTACTATGACCGAAAAGCCAAGAGTGAAGACTTTGACCCTGGGGACAGAGTCTTAGTCAAAGTTTGCCATGTGGAGGGGAGGCAGAAGTTGGGAGACCGGTGGGAGTCACGCCCATACCTTGTTGTGAAGAAGCAACCCAACTTACCTGTCTACGTAGTGCGCCCTGAGAGTGGAGGTCCTGAGAGAGTTCTTCACAGAAACCTCCTTACCCAGTGCATGTTCCTCCCGGTGGACCGAAGCAGCAGAGTGACCTTGGAGGAGGGCCAATCAGACAGTGAGCCATGTGGGACCGACAGGGAAGAGGAAATGGAGAATGGCAGTATGGAAGAAGTAGAAGCTGGTGTGACCACTGAGACAGACGAGGAGGAACAGCTCAGTGAAGAGCAGGGCAATGTGGAAGCACGGGCAGATACCCCAGTGACCAGTGAGGCCACCTCCCCTGAAACAGCCAACACCCCAAGGAGGTACCCAAGAAGGAGTCGACGCCCCCCCCTGAAACTGTCGTACCAGTCTCATGTCGTGGAAACTGAGAGTGACCAAGAGAAGATAGAGAGAGGAAGAAAATTGTGGCAAAAAGCCAAAGCTAAAAGAGCAGCTGGATACACCTAGGACAGTTTAGTGCAAACCCCTAGATGAAGAATATCCCCATGTACACCTACCTTATATCCTTACACTTTATGCTACATGCATCACACACCACACCTCACCTCACACCACACACTTGTTTCCTATTTTAAAATTCTTTTTTTTTGTTTGTTTGTCTAAACCCCTTTGAGTACGCCTATGCTGCATGTAGGTTTGGTTGAATCTGATGTCGAGGACGCCATCTCTTAAAGAAGGGGTGGATGTAAGGTACTGAGTAAGTGTATGTTGGTGTTAAAGCTGCGCCACTAGGTGTCGCTGTTTGACAATGTTTCGCTAGGAGTTTTATATTTTGGAATCGCCTTTTGGCCCTTCTGTTTTCCCGTAGGGTTGACACTTGTTTGTAGTTCGTTCGCCATTTCCCTTAGTCTTGTCAATCAACCCTATAGGTAAGCAACAAACTTTTTCCTCAGATCTAAAGTATGAAATACGTGAAATATGAACCATTGAAAGTTCGTTTTGTTGAGCTACTTTATATGTTGGAATATTAAGCTCTTAGAAGCTGAGTGATTTGTGAATGTAGCGCTTGTATTTTTTTGTATTTTTAACGATCCAGTATGAATGAAAATGAATGCTAACGTCAATGGGAGTTTGTATGAAAATGTGTTAGCATCTTACAGTAATGTGTTTTTAACGTTTGAAAACTGATGCGAGTCTTGTCAATCAACCCTATAGATCCTGTTAACCCTCTTGAATTCATCATTAAAACCAACCCATCGATCCCGAACCCCTTCCGTGTCCGTCTGAGTGTTTTCCCCAACCGACTGTGCCTCCTGTCCGCCACCACTAACAACAGTAACACAACGCAGAGGGCGAGCAGAGGTGCCAGAGCCGGCAGGCGAACGCGGGAGTGCGCTTCAAAGGGTTACATATTGGCGAGCTGAGCTGGATTTACATGTCACTCTTGGTGGAGGCAACTTTGTCTCCGCGCTGCGCGCGTCGCCAAACTTCGGAGCCGCCGCCTCGCCATTAATTTCGTATAACCTGTCACCTCGTCGGCCGTTATCCCTTACTCATATAACCTGACTTTCAATTAATCACTTGGCTTCAGAAGTCACTCATATGAAAGCTACAACCCTCCTGAATGATAATGTATTTTCAAAAACAAATTTCATGCACCAAAGAAAGATTGACCCTTTATTGAACACAGACAGGGCAGATTTTCACAAGACATAAGTTTTGTCGCCTATCGAACATAATGTGAAAATGAGCAGATAAGTCACTTCAAAACACTTCAAATACGCAGATCGGGTGTCATACTTAATCACTGAATCACTCTCACCTCTAGCCTGGAAAACCAGCGCCAACTGCTGGTCGGCAAATCCATTTAGGCTGGTTTATCAGGCTATCTCACCTCTCCAGAAAATCAACTTTGGCCTTAGGTGTATGTTTAGGGTCATTGTAATCATGGAAAGCAACACAATGAAAATCAATGGAGTTCAATGGGAGATGGTGACATATTCGCTATTTGTAGAGCTATACATGTTTAACTTCATGATTTGCCTCTCACCAATAGAAAAGTCATGAAGTTACTGACAGGTATATTCTACACAGTCATGTTGGAGGAGGATGCTCCAAACTGATAAAGTGATGGCACTTTATGTATGTGTGTGTGCGTGTGCGCGTGTGTGTGCGTGTGTGTGTGTATGTATGTATGTAGGCCTATGTATGTATGTATGTATTGTATGCATGTGTATGAGTGTTGTGTGTATGTGGCAGCTACAGTATGTCCAAGAGAAATTTCCTTTGGGGCCAATGAAAAGAATATTGAATTGAAACTGTTCCCACAACTTTGAGAGCATCAAATTGTCCAAAATGTTTTGTACCAAAATGAGGATGTCGCGCAACCTAGTTTCTCCTGGAGGGAACTAACATGGAATCATGGTATCATGGCTAAGTTATATTTTACATTTTACATAAGAATTAAGGCCCCAATTGCAAAAGAAAAAAAGAAAAGAAAAGTGGTTTCCTTAAAGGGAAGTCTGTTTTGTGAGGTAACATTTCTTGCCGCAGTGCTCCAGTAAGGACATGGCATAGGCATATGTTTTGCAAGTTTGAGTTTTCTGTCCACAGACTAGAAGTGGTCAACATTAGGGCTGTAACGGTATTGTTTCAAACTCAGAAATCATGACACACAGTCACAATTAGGGGTATAAATCACAGCCTTCATGACGATACGATATGATATCGATTTCTTAAATCAGGGATTCGATTTTTTTCCGATACTTAAGAATTCCCCACGATACGATGCGATTCGGTTCGATTTGATTTTTTTCAATTACTTTTCCACTACTATTGTGTTATGGAGCTAGGGCATTGCACAGGGGCCAGCGATTCGATTCTTTTCGATTCTTAAGAATGCCCCACGATACGATGCGATTCCATTAAATTGCCTGCCGATACTTCCGATACATCGATACATTTCGATTTTATTTACATCCCTAGTCACAATACTGTATCGCAATGCAATACAGACAAATACATAGCGTAGTTTACATACTGTGAGGCATTGAAGCAGGTTAGTTTAGCCTGCTGTGTGCCTGTGTGAGGCATTCAAGTGATTTGGTTCTGTGTGGGCTACTGTGTGCCGCAGTGTGCCCTGTCACAATACTAATGATAATGATCAAATCAACAACAACAATAACTGTATCCTATTAATGTGCCCAGTCACAATAATATCGGGACTTTCCCAGTTGGACTGGCTTTCACTTTCTCTCTCTGAGTCTGACTCTCTCTCTCTCTCTCTCTCTCTCTCTCTCTCTCTCTCTCTCTCTCTCTCTCTCTCTCTCTCTCTCTCTGGCATTAATGGCACAGAGTGCACTCTATCATCTTCTCTCTCTCTCTCTCTCTCTCTCTCTCTCTCTCTCTCTCTCTCTCTCTCTCTCTCTCTCTCTCTCTCTCTCTCTCTCAGCAGTAAGCTGGTTGCCCCTCAACAGCCTGGGATGACTGCCTTTCACTTTCCATCCCCCTTTCTCTTTCTCTTTCCCTTTCTCTTTCTCCTTGCCATAAGGGAATGTAGCCCAGTCATCCTCCTCGTGTCCATGCTGGGTGCGTCAAGGTGAGAACGAAGTCTGTGCTGTGCGCAGGCGCAGTGCAGCTCAACCTGGCATCTCTCGTCTCGAGCGCTCAGTAGTCAGCTGTTGCCAAACGGCAGCCACTTCCGCAGGGCGCGCTCAAACTTGCTCAGCGCGCACTGAAACTTGTGTAGCGCACTCCCTCTGCGCGTGTTTTTATTCATCTTGCTTTCGGTTGAACTCGTCGTCTTCAAATGAATGGAATAGTACAATAGTTCAATAATAGGCCTACAGCAGTTCTTTTAACCTGGAAAAGTTGGAATGTTACTTTCGTGAAGGTCTCAACAGCAACGCAAAGCTGTGGAGGCTACAGGTCTCGTGGGGGAGCCGACCGGTGGTTACGGGGATGTCGCCGGGCTGAGGAGACGAGAGGAGCATGCGCGCCGTCCTGGGGCTGCTCTGGGCGGCTATCCTCCTGGCTCGGAGCCGAGGTAAGTTATTTAGCTGTGTCCTGTGTGTGTGTGTGTGTGTGTGTGTGTGTGTGTGTGTGTGTGTGTGTGTGTGTGTGTGTGTGTGTGTGTGTGTGTGTCTGTGTGTGTGTGTGTGTGTGTGTGTGTGTGTGTGTGTGTGTGTGTGTGTTGTAGTAGTAGTAGTAGTTGTCATCTCTCTCTCTCTCTCTCTCTCTCTCCTCTCTCTCTCTCTCTCTCTCTCTCTCTCTCTCTCTCTCTCTCTCTCTCTCCCCGCGCTCAGGTAGGCTATGTGGGTGGAACGACATCAGCTGTCTAGCTATTTAGGCAAGAAATCGCCTATAAAATGTTATAAAAGTTAAAAGCGCCACATGTCTAAATTAACGGAGAAGACTATCTGGATTACAGTTCAACAGGAAATACATTATTTCCGCTACTTGGCGCCCACTTCGCTTCACGTCAATCAATCTCTGACTTGAGACAGTCTGCTCTGGCTGCGGTTGAAGCCTTCTTTGTAAAGAGTGAGGTCGGCTGAGGACATGACTGCCCCTGTCGTGCCGAAAAGCGAGTCCCTGCCAGAACACGACTGCCCTCATAGAAACCAATTACATTTTTTGAGAGAAAATTATAGCATTTTTTCAGAATGACATAATTTCTGAACTAAACATTACTCGTCCTCCATTTAATATGATCTATATGAAACTTCAAAAAGGATTCTTTTATGGAAATAATACTGAAATTGTAACCGGCTATTTGTAATACTTCCAGAAGGAATGTAGATGCTTTATTGATAGGCTTTCCATCTTAAATTAATTGTGTCGGATTTGTCGGCAAAAATGGGTAAAAAAAATATCTGAAAAATAATTGATTTCCATTGGTTTGAATGAGGGCAGTCTTGTTCTGGCAGGGACTGGCTTTTCGGCACGACACCCCCACCAGTGACACTTCACAGTCTACACCGTCAACATTACAACACCATGGATTCAAATCAAACAGAAAGGGGCACACCTCGCACCTTTTATTTTTTGTATTATTATTTTTTGGTGCACAAAAAACAGTTTTATACAATGCGCGCCCATTTCTGATTGATTTGAAGCGTTTTATTTTGGGCCAGGACCTTCAAGTTAACCAAGAAACTCTGAGAGAAGTAGGCCTAGGTTACAGTAAATTTTGCATCGATAATTTAACACTTAGAGAGTAAGATCAACACCATGGGTGTTATTTTTTTACTCTCTGAGTGTTGAATTAACACCAAAATATCTGCTGTGTACCTGCTATAGGCCTAACTGATGTATCATTCAGGACTAGCCTATTGATCCAGAGGGAAAGTAAGGCATCAAGTAGCATAGCTGCAGTTCCCAACCTTTTTTGGCATGGGACCCCAGTTTGACATCCCTAATTTCTGGGGACCCCATGCACATTTCTTTGAGGATTGATCAGTTGAAAGACTGCAGTGACATGGCTGTGAATTAAATAACACGTGTTATATGGCTGTGAATTAAATAACACGTGTTATATGGCTGTGAACATGTTCATATTCTCCATTTTCTCTCTGTGGTTGTTCTTTGTATCTGGTGGGATGGTGCAGCAGGCATTCTTATTAGAGTCTCTCTGTGTGTGTGTGTGTGTGTGTGTGTGTGTGTGTGTGTGTGTGTGTGTGTGTGTGTGTGTGTGTGTGTGTGTGTGTGTGTGTGTGTGTGTGTGTGTGTGAATTCTCTCTCATGCTCTCTCTCTCCCCTCCATGTGCGTGTGTGTAATAATAATAATTTGCTTATTCCAGCACTATTTGGATCTGTAATGCTGCCCTACTGATGATACCTAAATACAAGTATTAAACTGTGTGTGTGTGTGTGTGTGTGTGTGTGTGTGTGTGTGTGTGTGTGTGTGTAGTGAGTGTGTGTCTCCAGGCTCCGTCTGCTCTGCGTATGGAGGCGATCAACACGCGATACACACTCCACTGGGACTGGCCTGACGACACACACACACACCTCACCCCCTGCTACACCGTGCAGTACCTCTTGTGAGTAGTGTGTGTGTGTGTGTGTGTGTGTGTGTGTGTGTGTGTGTGTGTGTGTGTGTGTGTGTGTGTGTGTGTGTGTGTGTGTGTGTGTGTGTGAGGGATGACCCGGGGTCCATTTGGCCGGCGGATTGTTGGTAATTTTTTGACGACACACACACACACCTCACCTCCTGCTACACCGTGCAGAACCTCTTGTGAGTAAAGTGTGTGTGTGTGTGTATTGGGGAGGCTAGGTGGCTGGTTCGTTTAGGTATGAGGAGTTTTCCAAGATGGGGCATCGGTTAGAATGCCAGGTAGAGGAATGATGAGGAGACGATGGGATTTGGTCAATAGCTCAGGTTTATATTCTCATGTATTTATCCCTAGGTTAACACACAATCTGAAAGGGAAAAGGAAACAAGAGAAAGTACAAATAAGAATAAGGCACTATAAAATACAAAAAGGGATCTGCAATTACTTTAACAGATAAGTGCCTCAGCTACAATTCTTAACCAATACAATATGCACAGGCGATTTCTCATAGAAAAGACAGCACAGGCATGCAGCAGACATTACACAGTCTCTGGTGCCACCTAGTGGCTGAAATCGGTAGCGCAATTAGAACGAGTGCACGTGATATTAATCTCACGAGGACAAAGGGAAACTTTCACTCGAAATATTCTCGAACAACATCGTGGCAAATAAGTGCTAAACACTTGTAACATGTAACTTAGAAACATGTAGGAATTATATTCAACACGTTAGGTACATTAGAAAACGTAGGCAACACAATACCTCCAGATAAAGTCCTGACTAACTTAGCATAGGTGTGACGGAGGTCATCTTGCACCTGTTCACCCCCCTCAGGGGTCGAACGTGCGACCTCGTCAACTACAACGGTTCAGCTATGGAAGACACAGTACGATACCGCTGGGCCAAGAGACTAGTCTCTCGGCCCAACGGCACGAGACTGTATGAAGCTATCGGAGGGAGGTTTTTACCAACGTTCCACGCCAACTCTGTGCTAGTTAGCCTCCGTTACACATGAAATAGGCCTACAAACGGCTTCACAGGCAAGTAGGTAGAAACAGAAATACTCGCAAAATCAGCAGCATGACTTAAGTTTCATCAGCGACTGTGCAGAAATACACAATGAAGGCTCAAAAACTACGACTGACTTCACTTAAAAGGTAGGCTTTATAAACTTAAACTCAGAGCCTGTCAGGCATGGACAGCGCGTGTCTATAAAAGGCAGGTGAAGTAGGAAACGACTAAGAGCAGATCAGGGTAATACCGGAAGTTAAAGCAAACATATGCAATAAAAGTCCCGTCCTTTTCAACAGTGTGTGTATGTGTGTGTCACATTGTGTGAGGGCCATTTTTCTGGCGGACTGTTGATGATTTTGACCCTTTAGGTAAGGGTATCTGTCCTCATGCTGCTAGTACAGGGTCAAAGACGTGCAAAATGAAATTTTCATTCAGTGTAACGGATACCTTCTGCTGACTGTAAGGGTAAAACAACATGATTTTTAAATTGTTTCAAGTGAATGGATAATTTCATGAATTCACTGGAAAAAATAAAAAAAATAAAACGAGTCATGTTTTTTAGTTACAGTCAGCAGAAGGTATCGGTTACACTGAATGACAATTTAATTTGGCATGTCTTTGACCCTACAACAAACCTCTCAGAGTCAAATTAAAATATTTATTTTGGCTGTTTGGGGTGAACATAACTGATGTTGGTTGACTAATGGTACATGCACACCAAGATGTTCGCGTTCACATAACGTCTCCGTGACCAGCGCGAGTCCAAGAGGTTCGCCTTTCACACTGCACAGTCAGCGTCCACGTTCTATCCGCGGGCAACAGCCATTCATTTTCAATGCGCGCTCCTGTGTGCAAGGCATGATCTGTTTTCATGTATTCGAACCGTTTCGGACTGATAACGAACACGTGAAGTGGACGTGAAGTGGACGTTAAGTGGACGTCCGCGCCATTGGTGTGTATGCACCGTAAAATTGTTGCTTAAAGGTACACTGTGCAGGAAATGGTCAAAAAAGGTACTGCAACTATGCTGCTCATTGAAACTGGGCTGCTAGACAGGTCATCAGCTGGGAAAATTAGGCCTTTCGTCCTACCGCACTTTTCTCTGTGGATTACTGACCAGAAGCCCTATTGGAAGAAATTAAAACATGGGGCCACGTCAATGTTTGCTCAGAATTCAATATGGCCGCCATTTTCCAAAATGACTTGTTTTCATGCATTATTACATTGTACTATAAGGTGATAATCATGAACGATGAACTACTTTCAGCACTATTCTGTCCTATTTCCTTATATACATGTTTACAAAGGTTGACTAAACTAAAAGAAATGAACATAAAGATGGCCACCTTGCGATATCCAAATGAAAGTGCTGAAAATGATGATTGAAATGCACATACAGAGTCTATGGCTGCGAAAATTAGGCCTATTGTCCTGTCAGGGTTTTCACAGTGGATTAGAGATCAGAAGGCCTATTGAAAAAGATGAAAACTTGGGGCCATCTATGTGCTCCAAAATTCAGAATGTTCTCTGTTTTTCAGAATGGCAGACTTTCACACATTTTTCTCAATACTGTAAGGCCATAATTACCAATAAAGATGACCTATTTTTCAGTTAAATTGTCCCATCTCCTTACAGAAGTGAGTATAAAGGTTGTCTAGAAAAAGGCATGAATATATATACAGGGGGTGGACAAAATAACTGAGACACCTGTCATTTTAGTGTCATTTTAGTGTCCTTTAGTTCCTCTTGCATCCACAATTAATCCTGTTGGATGTGGTTCACCCTTCTTGGTGGTTTGCAGACATTACCTTGGATACTGTGGCTCTTGATACATCACAAAGACTTGCTGTCTCGGTCAAAGATGCAACAGTTACACAGAATTTCTCCTTTTTGAACTCTGACATGTCACCCATAATGTTGTGTGCATTGCAAAATTTTGAGCAAAACTGTGCTCTTACGCTGCTAATTGAACCTTCACACTTCACTTTACTGGTGCAATGTGCCATTAATGAAGATTGGCCAACAGGCTGGTCCACTTGAGCCATTAAACTTCCAACACTAAAATGATAGGTGTCTCAGTTATTTTGTCCACCCCCTGTATGTTGCTACTTTGAAGTATCCAAAGAAATGTTTGAATTTCACAAACACAGTGGACTGCTTGAAAAAGGCATATTGTCCTGCCAAACTGTGTGTGTGTGTGTGTGTGTGTGTGTGTGTGTGTGTGTGCGCGCGCGCGTGCGTTTGTATGTGTGTGTACGTGTGCCTGAGTGCGCTTTTCTCAAGTGTCTGTGGCCAGTGTGCTTCTTTACACACACTGACATAGACACAGTAGACCGGGTGTGTGTGTGTGTTGGGGGGGGGGGGGGGGGGTGGTAGGTGGGAGCGAATGATGTGGAGGAGCGGGGGGATGAATGAGGGGGTGAGTGGGGATAGGGGGGCAGAGTGGGGTTGGGGGGGAATGAGCCGGGGTTAGATTAGGAGATGGGGGGAAGAATAGTGTGTGTGGGGGGGGGGGGGGGGGTGTAGGGGGTTCGGGGGGTGGGGTGGGCAGAATAATGTGTATGTGTGGGGGGGGGTAAGTTGAGTCGTGGGGGGGTAAGGGTTGACCTGCCAAACGTTTCACATTGGGTGGGGGGTAGGCGAGTATTTTGTGGGGGTGTGGGGGAAGAATGAGTCAGGNGTGTTGAGCGTGGGGGCAGAATACTGGGGGGTGAGCGAGGGGTGAAGGGGCAGAGTAGCATGGGAAGGATGAGTGAGGGGGTTGGGGGGCAGAATAGTGTGTGGGGGGATGAGTGAGGGGGTGGAGGAGGCAGAGTAGTGTGTGGGGGAAAGACACTGTAGAGCAGGGGAAAGATGAGCGGGGGATACGTGCGCGCACACACGCACGCACACTCACCCTTGCTTTATGCAAAAAATGTAGGCCTGAAAAACTTTTGGTCAGAAATCTAATGTGAAAAGTTTGGCAGATCAATAGCCTTTTTTCAGCAGTCAACTGTGTAATGCAATCATTTTCTGACAACAATCCTTAGGATATTGTCTATAGGAAATTTACATCTTTCTGTTGCCAACCTTTGTACTCACGTCTGTAGATAGATTTCACTGAAAATAGGTTATCTTTATTGATAATGGCCTAACAGTATTGAGAAAAATGTATGAAAGTCTGCCATTCTGAAAAACAGAGAATTGAATTTTGAATTTTGGAGCACATTTGAGATGGCAACCAGCTGGTGAATCTTTTTCAATAGGCCTTCTGGTCTGTAATCCACTGTGAAAACCCTGACAGGACAATAGGCCTAATTTTCGCAGCCATAGACTCTGTGCATTTCAATCATTATTTTCAGCACTTTCCTTTGGATATTGCAAGGTGGCCAACTTTATTTTCATTTCTTTTAGTTTAGTCAACCTTTGTAAACATGTATGTAAGGAAATAGGACAGAATAGTGCTGAAAGTAGTTCATCGTTCATGATTATCACCTTATAGTACAATGTAATAATGCATGAAAACAAGTCATTTTGGAAAATGGCAGCCATATTGAATTCTGAGCAAAAATTGACGTGGC
>NW_026945873.1:196453-211453 GCF_034702125.1 Engraulis encrasicolus
GTCCCTGTCGGCGGGAGTTGCCATGGTAACTGTGCGGGTGTCGGAGCCGGTCGGCCATCTTGGATTACCCATAAGGCACCTGATGAAGGACCTGAAATACAGAACAGAGTACTGGGAGACACACACACCCACACGGGTAACACACACACACACACACACACACACACACACACACACATACACACACACACACACACACACACACACACACACACACACACACCCACATGAAATACAGAACCCAGTACTGGGAGACACACACACCCACACGGGTAACACACACACACACACACACACACACACACACACACACACACACACACACACACACACACACACACACAGACACACACACACACACAGGTAACACACACACACACACACACACACCCACACACACACACACACACACACACACACACACACACACACAGGTAACACACACACACACACACACACACACACACACACACACACACACACACACACACACACACACACACACACACACAGGTAACACACACACACACACACACACACACCCACACACACACACACACACACACATACACACACACCCACACACACACACACACACACACACACACACACACACACACACACACCTGTTGCTCTCTTGTACCATCCTCCATTGTGTGGTTTTCTCTCTCAGGTCTTAACAGTGTGTGTGTGTGTGTGTGTGTGTGTGTGTGTGTGTGTGTGTGTGTGTGTGTGTGTGTGTGTGTGTGTGTGTGTGTGTGTGTGTGTGTGTGTGTGTGTGTGTGTGTGTGTAGGTCACAGATCACAGTGAGTCCAGTATATCCCTGCTGGAGTTGAGGAGTCTCAAGTCCAACACGGAGTACTGTGTACGCGTGTGTGTGTTCAGCAAACACTATAACAAGACGAGCAATTACACACACACACAGTGCACTCACACACAAGGTAAGCAATTACACACACACACACACAGTGCACTCACACACACACACACACACACACACACACACACACACACACACACACACACACACACACACACACACACACACACACACACACAGTGCACTCACACACAAGGTAAGCAGCTACACACACACACACACACAGTGCACTCACACACAAGGTAAGCAACTACACACACACACACACACACACACACACACACACACACACACACACACACACCACACACACACACACACACAGTGCACTCACACACAAGGTAAGCAATTACACACACACACACATACACACACACACACACACACACACACACACACACACACACACACACACACACACACACACACAGTGCACTCACACACACACTGTCTTCCCGATTTGTTTTTTGTTTTTTGTTTCCTGATTTCTCACATTATCAAAACAAAAGCGTTGTTCCAGAAAGTCTGTTAGACACACCTCTCCTACTTGTACAGCGTGTAGAGAGTAGCGCTGTCCTAAACGATTATTTTTCTCCCGATTAATCTATCAACTATTTTTTTCGAATAGCCGATTAGTCAAACGATTCATTTTTCAAGTACTCTAGCACTTTAATTTTCAAGGAAATTGGGAAAAAAAGAAAGAAACTGATAAAATTTGGTCCCTGAGCTCACAGTAGTAATGGACCGGCACCATTACCTGACGTGGGCGTGTCACGTGAAGATCAACCTGTGTGTGTTACAACCTATCTTGAGATTTTATGCCAGATTCCACCAAGAATTCAAGTTCCTTAATAAAAATGAGCTCTCACGTTCGAGCTCCACAGCCCTCGAGCTCCACAGCCTCGAGCTCTTTGCCTCAGTGTGAAAATCACTGTAGAGTGCACCGTCTGTCAGAATTTTGTGCCATAAAACTTGGGAATTATCCCGATTTTTTTTGAGGCTCAAAATTGACACGTATGACACAGTAACTATCTCTTACTTACTGTTTCACTGATGTGTATGATTACAACACACACACACACACGCTCTTTCTCTCTCTTACACACACAAACACACAAAATGTGTTTTCTGTGTTAGATTAAACGTGTCTGCTCCTGTGTGTGTGTGTGTGTGTGTGTGTGTGTGTGTGTGTGTGTGTGTGTGTGTGTGTGTGTGTGTGTGTGTGTGTGTGTGTGTGTGTGTGTGTGTGTGTGTGTGTGTGTGTGTGCACATATGTGTGTGTGTGTGTGTGAGTGTGTATCCCATGCAGGCCCAGCTCCCGTGTGGCAGGTGAGTGTGTGTGTGTGTGCAGGAGTGTGTGTGTGCTTCTTGCTGGCGGCCTCATGCCACTTCTGGAGGAAGCAGAGAAAGACCTCACCACCTCCCGACATCTTACAGGTGTGTGTGTGTGTGTGTGTGTTTGTGTGTGTGTGTGTGTTTGTGTGTGTGTGTGTGATATCTGTCTCTCTGTGTATAAAGTGTGTGTGTGTATGTGTGTGTATCTACATACGTGTATGTGTGTATAATATCTGTCTCTCCGTTTATAAAGTGTGTGTGTGTGTGTGTCTGTCTGTCTGTCTGTCTGTGTCTGTGGGTTTTAATATCTGTCTCGCCATTTATAACGTGTGTGTGTGTGTGTACGTGTGTGTGTATGTCTGTGTGTGTGTGTGTGTGTGTGTGTGTGTGTGTGTGTGTGTGTGTGTGTGTGTGTGTGTGTGTGTGTGTGCAGGGTCGTCCGCTATCCCATCTCTCCCTGCTGCAGCTGTGTGAGGAGCGATGTTCCATGGTCGCCGTGGAGACGGCTGTCACAGCAACCAGCACGAGGCGGAGCCACCAGGTGGAAGGGGAGGGGCTTCTGGAGAGGAGAGAGAGTGTGTCTGACGACTCGGGACTGGAGAGGAGAGAGAGTGTGTGTGAGGGGGGGAGTCAGGAGAGGAGTGTGTGTGTGCGGTCAGCGGACAGGAGAGTGTGTGTGTGCGACGACTCGGGAGTGTGTTCTGCAGACGACAGCTCAGACTCCAGCTGCTCTCTACAACACACACACACACACACACACACACTGAGTGTGTCCCCTGAGGATTGCACTGTCCCACCGCACTGAGGTCCCCTGAGGATGTCACTGTCCCACCAAACAGTTCTCTGAGGTCCCCTGAGGATGTCACTGTCCCACCAAACAGTTCTCTGAGGTCCCCTGAGGATGTCACTGTCCCACCAAACAGTTCTCTGAGGTCCCCTGAGGATGTCACTGTCCCACCAAACAGTTCTCTGAGGTCCCCTGAGGATGGCACTGTCTCACCTGAGGATGGCACTGTCTCACCTGAGGATGGCACTGTCTCACCACACAGTTCTCTGAGGTCCCCTGAGGATTGCACTGTCCCACCGCACTGCTCCATTGGGGTGTCTGCTGGCCTGCCTCCTTCCAAGGTTGAGGCATAAATGCAATTTGGTTGCGTGCACAATATGATGTGTCGGGATTTTCCTAATGAGACTTACACACACACACACACACACACACACACACCACACACACACACACGCACACACACTCACACAGACACACACACACACACACACACTTGCGTTAAAGTGATACTCTGCCATTTTTGGAAATAAGCTTCCTGTACAGTGTTGCAGTGAGAGAAATCTTGAGGACCATGAAGGTCACAAGATTGCAAGGGTTTCCAAGGACAAATGAATACAGCAAGGTCAAATCTGAAGACTCTGAGGTTACATACACCACTCTCCAGGTCACATCTGAGGACTCCAAGGTCGCACCTCCAAGGTCGTGACTCCAAGGTCGCGCCTCCAAAGTCGCACCTCCAAGGTCGCACCTCCAAAGTCGCGCCTCCAAAGTCGCATTTGAAGACTTCAAGGTCACATCATCAGACTTGTCGGTCATGCCTGTGATGGACTCATTCCTGTGATGGACTCAGTCAGTTGAGATGGAAAACATGTTGGGAAGATGTTCTTGTCATTGTTTTAGTCAATATTATGGTCATTCATTTATCCTGAAGTGTTAAGGGCCGTACACACACGTCGCTACTAGTTACTCGCTCAGCGAATTAAGTCAATAGAATGTCGATGTGTTACAGCGAGATTCGCAGGCGAGTAGGCATGTACCGTACAAGCGATGCGATGTGGGCGGATCCCGAGTTGAAAATATTTATCTTCGAGCGAGGCGAGTAAGCGAGTAACCAATAGGAATGCAGAGTTGGGTACTTCTCGTCTGTTCATTGGCAGTTAAAGCCGCGGGAACTTTCAGCAAATTTTTCATGAAAGAGTGGCGAGTAGGCGAGCAAGTGAAAAGCTTTGTGTGTGTACGCTGCTTTACTGTACAAACTTTCAGTCTTTCATCCAGAACCTCAACTCATTACTGGACATCATGGCCATGTCATTTCAAATGTCTGTCTTTGGCAAAATGGAAGCAAACTTCAAACTTAGTTGTTGTTTTTTTTAAGTTACTGTGCTGACCTCATGCTGCAAGGTACTGTATTTTTTTGGGATAGTGCAGATGTGATAGAGTCATTCAACACATCTCCGAATCATCCCGCACGACCATCTCAGATTTGGCAGAAAAAAAAATCAAGGAGGTTCACAAACGTCCCAATAGGAAAAGTGCAAAATTATAGCTCTCAACTCCTCATAGTTTTGTAATTAAAAATGTTTTAGTCAGGTACCCCCCTGACTCGTTTTGAACAGAGTTTTAGAGAGCTCACTCTCAGATTGCCGTATCTAAAAAACTACTTTAAGTAGGACCTTATGAATTTCAAGGGGTAACATTTGGAACATATAAACATTTTTAATGGCAAAACTATGAGGAGTTGGCAGCTATAATGTTGCACTTTTACTATTGAGACGTGTGTGAACCTCCTTGATTTTTCCCCACCCAAATCTGAGATGGTTGTGCGGGATGATTCGGTGATTTGGCGTGGAATGACCCGATAGTAAAGTATTGGAGAGAGATGGGCCAGGGCTGGGAAAGGATCTGGGCTGGGCTCGAACCTGGGTCACCATGCATATATTTTTTTTAAGTTACTGTGCTGACCTCATACATAGAGTCATTCCACACATCTCCGAATCATGCCGCACGACCATTTCAGATTTGGCAGAAAAAAGCAAGGAGGTTCACAAACGTCCCAATAGGAAAAATGTTTTTGTCAGGTACCCCCCTGACTCGTTTTGAACAGAGTTCTCAGAGAGCTCACTCTCAGATTGAACCCGGGTCACCATGCATATATTTTTTTTAAGTTACTGTGCTGACCTCATACTGCAAGGTACTGTATTTTTTTGGGATAGTGCAGATGTGATAGGAAAGTATTGGGGATAGGGATGCAAATTATCGATTAATTCATTAATCGTTAGTTGATAGCCTTATCGATCGACTTACAATTAATTGATGAGTGGCGTTTTTCCCCTGAAATCTCAATGATTCTAGAAAAAAAACCCAGACTAAATCTAAAAATGTAAATTGAAAATTGAGATAAAAAACTACATTTAAATGAATTCTAATTAAATTATTTTATCCAAATGTGATTAAAATATTCACATTATTCACACCCCTCTTCACACACATTCTTCACATGCCCATTTCACCTGAGTCTGTTGAATTGGCGATTAATTGCGATTAATGTTTTTTAATCGATTAATGCATTGATCGATTAAAGTTGATTAATTGATTAATCGTTTGCATCCCTTATTGGGGAGAGAGAGATGGGGCTGGGAAAGGATCTGGGCTGCACTCGAACCCGGGTCGGCGTATATATGGTATGGGTGCTCTTTGCCAGTGATTTTCAACCTATGGGCCGGGGCCCACTGGTGGGCCCTGAAGGTATACCAAGTGGGCCTTGAAATAATATTCTTAAAATTATAATCACATTTTGGTGTGTGTTGCTGCTGATTTATGTGAGTTTTATTCGTAATCGGGTCAGAGGTGGGCCCCGAACATTTGTGACAATTTTGAGTGGGCCCCAAGTTGGAAAAGGTTGGGAACCCCTGCTCTATGCGATCCGCCAAAGCATTCCTGTGTGTGTGTGCATGCGTGTGTGAATGTGTAGAGTGAAAAAAAAAACAGAAGAAGTCCAATATGTCACTGTCTTCATGTTTACACTTTCAAGGTTGATAATGTTTACGCTGTAGCCAGACTGGTATTGTTTTACTCGTATTAAATCTCAGCTATATACTGTAGGTATGTAGAGGAATGTATATTGGAGTGTATATGAATAGATGTGAGTGTATGTATTGTGAATGTGAATGTCTGAGGATGATTTTGTGTCTATATGTGAAAAGGAATCTAATCTATATGAACAGCTTCAGGAAGATACTGTGGGTGCATCTAGGGTCCAGTGAAACTGATATTCCTCAAAAATGTTCATTCCATGAGATGCCGCATACCAGTGTTTCCCAACCAGGGCTACATGTACCACTAGGGGTACGCGAGCACACTGCAGGGGGAACTTGGAATTTTAACAAATGCTGGGAGCATAGTCACACTGGAATAGAAAAGGTGATGTAAAAAAGGTGAGTTAGGGGGTACTCATGGCACAACGAAAAGCCTTAGGGGGTACATGACACAAAAAAGGTTGGGAAACACTGCCGTATACAGTACAGGTTGACCTCAGAGGTTGACTTTAGAATGCCTCAAATGGTGTAATAGTTCTGTTTGTCTGAACTTCTGCATTAGCTTTTGAATGATCCTTAGGCAAGGGTGTGTACTTACTTATGCCTACCTCTCCTCATCTTACGCTCAAGAAAATATGATGAATCCGCACTCACAAACTAAGTCTCATTATTTATTTATAGATTACCACCATGTCCAAAAGCAAAAGTGTTTCGGCTATCAAGCCTTCATCAGTGCGTGGATATAATATAATATCAATAAATAATGAGACGTAGTTCGTGAGTGCGGATTTTTCTTCTCTGAGTTGATACCTTTTATCGCGCACCCAAAGACATTCATTTTCCCCAAGAAGTTGAGTGTGTCCTCTGACAAAACAATTAAAATATGATGGCATGTAAATGTTTGGGTGTGCCTATGTAAGTCCAAACAGACTCTGTTTGTTCCTGCTTTCGATTTTCCTGGAAGATCAGACCATGTTTTATGACCATTTTTGACAGAAATGTAAGAAATTTCCTCTCATGTGATGTAGATGAACACCAGCCTGACCTCATCTTTACTGAAGTGCTGTTCTCAACTCGACCCGTGGGTGGCGCAGTTGAGAACGTCAGACGGAGGACGAGCCATAATGACTAGCCTGATTATCATCGACGTTCAAATCTCCTCGAGACTTGGTCTGACCAAGATCATAACAATTAACATTTCCCAAAAAGTATGGTTGACCCGCCTCCCTTGGTTTGCTTATGGTTGTTTGCTTATCGACAAAGTATGGGAGGAATTCCCGTATTTGCGGGAACTCAGAAAGTACTTGCATTGCTCTTGACCTGACTAGTTGCAACGCTGAAACGCAGCCCATCTGGTCCTGATCTTGTTCTAAGGTGTGGTTTCACTACATCACCAAGTCCACAATAAAAGATGCAGTGTTACTGTAATTGAAGATTCAAGGACTTTATTGTCATTGTCTTTGAAGGCAACGGAATTGTGGATGGAGCAACGACATTGCAAAGTTTCAAGTAAAGGCATAGTAGTAGCCAAAAGTAGTAGTCAAAAGTGCTTTGCCCCCCCCCCCAATAAAAAAAAAATTCATAAAGTATATTATAAAGTATAATTATATAATTTTAGAAATAATATGAGTAGTCTAATAATTATAATGTAAATCAATCAATAAATGAGTTCAATGTAAATCAACACTTAGAGAGTACTCTGGGACCAAATACAACCTTGAAGGTGTTACAGTAACACTGCATCTTTTAACTGTGTAGTATAGCTGTTCAGTGCAAATCAATGCAATGTAACTGTAAACCTATGTAGTGCAAACAAATTCAATGTCGTGCAAACACATTCTATGTAGTGCAAACAAATTCTATGTAGCGCAAACCTATTCAATCTAGTGTAAACCTATTAAATGAAGTGCAAACATATGCAATGTAGTGCAAACATATGCAATCTAGTGCAAACATATTAAATGAAGTGCAAACAAATTCTATGTTGTACAAACATATTCAATGTAGTGCAAACCTATTGAATGAAGTGCAAACCTATTAAATGAAGTGCAAACAAATTCTATGTAGTGTAAAACAATGCAATGTAGTGCAAACATATTAGTGTTTTTTTTTATTGTGGACTTAGTGATGTAGTTGAGACCACTTAGACCAAGACCACGACCAGATAGACTTTTTGCCAAAGAGTGTGTGTTTTCAGCAAAGAGTGAAAAGGCCTGTCGACGGGCCCATATGTTGTAAGAGGCTATATGCATAGGCCCCTATATGATATAAACCAATTCACTGCCACAGTGGAAACATATCGTCGGCTTGCTACCAAAACCGCCTAAGTCCGAATTTGGTCAAAATGAGATTTTTGCATAAACTTACTCCCCTACCACAGCTGCATCACCCTGCTTTTTGCCAGAATCATTGCTCAATCACAACAGTCACCAGAGTCAAAAATCTGTATGTATAAAGTCACACACTGCCTATGAGAAAAGGAATGACCAGGGACGTTGCTATAGGGAGGAGAAGGAGGGCATTTGCCTGCAGGTCTAGGGCCCTCCTGCAGGTGGCCGGGGTAGGGGGCCTTATGAACTTGGCAGGTGGTATGGGGGCCCTATCTATTCATCCTGGGGCCCTGTGCACAATTGTTCTGTCAATGTGAATAACTTGGGTAACTTGACTTAGCCAATTTTGATGAAAGAAGCAGTTTATTTACATCTGTTAAGAATTCTCTCTCTCTCTCTCTCTCTCTCTCTCTCTCTCTCTTCAAAGACAATGGCCAAGTTTCAAAACTTCATTCTTAGACATCTGTCTGAGATAAATCTTATCACACAATGGTTGTAGCTTTACTTTAATTAATAGGTGTAACCTTGAAACGAATTGAGCAATCATTAACTATCTGCTTTATATGATGCTATCACAGGTTTATAGAAGACTGCTATAGACTGCATCATCTCATGATAATCTGTTATAGCATGTCTTTATATAATGTTTTATAATGTAGATTTTGAATAGCATCACATTGACATCATTAGAGCAATGCATTACAGCTTACACAGCCGGATAGATAACTCCAAAGGTCCAGCAGTTGTTCTATACCATGTTCTGAATGCCACGGTCATGGTGTTGAAGTGGGTGGGGCACAGTTCTATGACCAGGTTACCTCGGTCATGGGCAAGGTTGGGAGGGTGGGGCAGTTCTATGAGCATGGAGAAGAGCAGAAGTTAAGCAAAGATGATAAACAAGGAGGAGACAATTCGTGAGGAGGTACAAGGACCATAGAAGTGCCCCACCCCTTTATCCTCCTCCATGATTGATGGGACCTCAACATGGAGATTGGGCGTCAATGCATGGCTTACTCCGTGTGACCTTGGAGCTGGATCTGCCCTGATATGAGGAATGAATGAATTACCATTGTGGCAATTGCTCTGGCACAATAACAAAAAGAGTTCTTCTTTGAATGAGAATATAAATAATGTTTCATTGAAAGCTAATATGACGGAGAGTGCTAGAAAGTAAAAGAAATCTATGAAAATCTGTTGGTAGACATGAGATTTACCAGCATGCTAGATTGTTACAAGATCTACAAAAATATTTCAATCATTCACCATATCCAGGATTAAAGTTTGGAATAAAAATAAAAAAAGAATAGTATAACTATCAAAATAATGTGCAGTGCATTGTTCTTGTTGTGCTGCTTCAAATAATTTATTTTAAAGTGTTTTGTTTTCCTTAGGAGCCATTTCATGTTTGACTTGCAGCTTCACTCAAAATAAATAAAGAAAATAAATTAACATCTTAGACAGGTAGGCCTACTGTTTGTAGTGGACCAATGACACAGACGACAGGATGATGCAGATGTGGTAAGGGAGTTAAAAAGGGGAGTTCTGCAAAAATCTCCTTTGACCAAAATTATTAGGGGGGGACTCACAATTGCTCTTTGCCCAGGGTCTCAGATTTCCTAGAACCGCCACTGATGTTTGGCGCCCCCTTTGGCGCATAGTTTTTCCCTGTTTTCCGAAAACCCCAAAATCGGACTTAGGCGATTTTGGTAGCAAGCCGACGATATTCAATGTAGTGCAAACTAAATCAATGCCATAGTGGAAACGTATTCAATGTATTGAAAAACATATTCAATGCCATAGTGGAAACGTATTCAATGTAGTGCAAGCTAATTCAATGCCATGTAGTGCAAAGTGCAAACCCTTCATAAAACCCTTCAAAAAATCATGACACACAAGCAGTGACCAGCAATGTCCACAAGGGGGCAGTGCAGGAGTGAAAAAAGAGTCAGCTGCCAAATAGTCCTCTAACTCCAGTCATCTTGAGACTTAGGGAATATTCAATACTGTTCCTTCTCTTTCTTTCACTATGTGTGTGTGTGTGTGTGCGAGCGCACGCTACACAAAGGCCTGCATTCAAATGTACAAAGTGCATCAATGGAGCACTGAGAACATTTTCTATTGCGACCCCCATTTGGATATAAGAATATTTTCACAACACCCCCCCCCCCCCCTCCCCCAACCCCCATATTGCACTTGCTAAATATTTTTCATCCCTAAGTCTATGCACAACTGGCAAATAAAGAACTTTGACTTTGACAAATTCACAGGAAACGTACACATTTATTAACAACATAGGCGAATACTGTAACTAAACAGTTAATGGAATAGTTATATATTAAAACAGATTCCAGCCAAGGCCCAACTTACATGGGTCATGCCCAATTCTTCTGTGCTCCCCCTTTCACCACCTGGGTCTGTTGGCTAAGTCAGTGCCCCACATTTAAAACAACAACGATAATAGCTATTCTTCATGGTTAAGGAAGAAAAACTCAGTATTTTTTTGGTTCACATCGCAAAGCAGCTTTCTGGTTCTCGAATGCTCAGACTTGTGGCGTGAAGATGGCGGCTGGTGTGAGATTAGGAGTGCATCTTAATATGCGACCTTGCCTCCTCCACTTGCCTCCTCCACTTGCTTCTCGTCATGATGACATCACTGACAACAGCATTATATTTCAATATCTTGCAAAAGCTCAATTGTAGAGTCTTTTTCTCATTTGCAATTGGGATGGTGAATGAAAAACAGTCCCTCAAAAGTTGTTGTGGCTAGGCTGACAGCGGGGAAACTTTATTGTTTTCTCCACGGAGGATGGCCAGCAGGCGGGACGAGGAGACAAGCACAAGTGGAGGAGGCAATGACACATATTAAGACGCACACTAGGTGAACAGGCACCGGCATGGTTCTCTCAACCTGACCGTGCCAACAGTGACCAGACATGAACATTAGGGGGCAGCACATGACTGAAAAAAGAGCTCAATGGTGTTTTGAGCCAAAAGCTCGCCAGTTGCCATAGATCACTCTGAAAGGCCAAGTTGCCATTAGATAAACTCTCACCCTGTTGAAATGAAGGTTAAATCATGACGCGCACACACGCACGCACGCACGCACGCACGCACACACACACACACACACACGCACACGCACGCACACACACACACACACACACACACACACACACACACACACACACGCACACACACACACACACACACACACACACACGCACACACACACGCACACACACACACACACACACACACACACACACACACACACACACACACACACACACACACACGGTGACGCTCTGGTCCTCTCACACTGTTGTAATGATTGTGCTGTGAGATTGTGGCTCTTCCTCTATGTCAAACATCCTGTTTTGTCACAAACGTACGCACACACAGTACACACACACACACACACAACTTACACACTTACGCAACTGTCACAACCTTATGCACGCACAGTAAACACACACACACACACGCATATGCACACACGCGCACACACAAACACACACGCACACACACCCCTCTGGACTCATTGTAGAAACAGTAACAGAAACATCACCAGCAGCAGGACTTAATGGACATTATTATTATGATCATCACTATTGTTATTAGCCTGTTGTTGTTGTTGTTGTTGTTATTATTATCATCATCATTATTATTATCGTTATTATTATTATTGTTATTTTTATTATTAGTAGTAGTATTATTATTGTTATTGTTGTTATTGTTATTATTATTATTATTATTATTATTATTATTATTATTATTAAACCTATTGTTTTTGTTGTTGTTGTTGTTGTTGTTGTTGTTAGAGTAGAATATTATTTACGTTTATTAATCCCAAGGGAAAATTAAGTGTCAAGTACATAGCCTACAAACATAGCCTACATAAATACAGGAGACATTACACAAGACATTCCACATCATTCCACACACAGTATATTGACCATATATAGCTCACTCTTACATACATTCAGCTCAAGGCAGATCTCACTTCCTCCCACACCCCCCCCCCTCCACACACACACACACACACACACACACAAAGGATCTTCAGCATGACTACTTCCAGTTCTCTCTCCTCCTCGAACACCATTGTTTCAAAACACACACACACACACACACACACACACACACACACACACACACACACACACACACACACACACACACACACACACACACACACACACACACACACACAGCTCTTTTGGAACTGCCCCTAAAGTGTTTCAGAGCAGTCATGGCCAAATTGCAGAAGTGGAAATGCAGCCTTACAGCCACCAAGCAGTTCGTGAGAACAGACACAGTCAGTGAACGGTGTTCTGGCCCAGTGTTTCTCAACAGGGGTGCCGGGGAAACGTGGCTGATAAATAAATGATGTAATATAATATATAGAGTATTTGTCTAAATTGATAAGTTAATGCTAGTCAGTGGAATCTTTCATCTGCCATTTATGCACAATAAAGTAAATATAGGTCGCCCCAGTCAGCTGCGACTTAGAACGTAGGTCGTGTGACGTCTCCAAATGTGTTACTTGTTGTGGTGCGTGCTTTTGTGGTATTGGATGCGATGCCATGTTACGGCTTGTTGGTCTGGGGTGCCTTGAAATTTTTCATGAATTGAAAGGGGGCTTCGCCTAAAAAAAGATTGAGAAACACTGTTCTAACTCACAGGGAGACATCTGTTACATCGAATAGATATGGCTGCAGCCTAGGGCCCCCACATGCTAGGGGCCCCCACAGGCTAGATATGGCTGCAGCCTAGGGCCCCCACATGCTAGGTATGGCTGCAGTAAATCCATAACATTTTGGAGTAACCTCCAAAAGTGTAAGCACAGAGCACCGCGGGTCCAGGATTTCACATGTCGGTTTGCTTGCGGTGTGCGCCCCTGTTCAAAAGACACCACACCACACACCCACACCCACACACACACACACACACACACCCACACACACACACACACCCACACACACACACCCACACACACACACACACACACACACACACACACACACACACACACACACACACATACACACACACACACACACACAGCTCTTTTGGAACTGCCCCTAAAGTGTTTCAGAGCAGTCTTGGCCAAATTGCAGAAGTGGAACTGCAGCCTCACAGCCACCAAGCAGTTCGTGAGAACAGACACAGTCAGTGAACGGTGTTCTGGCCAGAGGCATCTGTGGGCTAGTGATGTTGGCTACATGAAAGTACAAAGAGCAATTAGAAATGTTTTGTTGTTTCCGTGCAAAGTGTAAAAAAGTAATTGTATGTCAACTGTCTCCTCTTTTGAAAGTCACTTTGGTTATAAAGTGTCTGCCAAATGCACTATAATGTAATGTAGGCCTAATGCAATGTGCTTAAACTTGTCTTGGCAGGATCGAACAATTAAGTTCAGGCACTGCTTTGACTGGGCCCGGGACAAAGACATCTGAAAGGACCCCAAACCCAGATACATACAATGTAATGAGGATCCAATTCTGAGTCCCCCCTCTCTCTCTGGGCCCGGGACAAGTGATCCCTTCACCCCCCTGTCGACTTCCCTGACTACAAGTTCAGGCAAGCGCATTGCGCGCTGGTCCGGAAGTCGCGCGTGTCAGTCGGTTTGCTTGCGGTGCGCGCCCCCGTCTCTTCTCGTTGGCACCTTAACCGCAGGAGGGGGCGGGGAGAGTTTCTGTGGTTATTGCCAAGTAATAACGAATATTCACTCGTGTCTCTTTGTTTGTTTGTTTGTTTGGCTGGAGTGATTTTGGCACAGATTCGGCCTAGTTGTTACCTCAACGATTATTCGGAGAGGCCTTTTGTGTCCTTGTACGTTTTATTGCCAATTATTTGCGGTTGATCTGTGGTTATTGCCAAGTAGTTGCCTATTCACTTGTGTCTTTTTCGAGCTGATGAAATGTTGGGGCACAGACTTAGCCTACTTACTTATACGATAATTTAGCGAGGGTTTCTGGCCTGTCCGTTTTATTGCTTTTTTGATTTGTTTTGCGATTGCTCAACTAGTTTCACTGACGTTTCACTTCACTCCCTCTGAGTCTGACGCGCCTGTTCCCGTAGGTTACGCCCGTCGGGAATAGAAGCGAAATCGAAACTGAATAAGTCTGAAGTGAGTTTGATCATGGAGTGTCTACGGAGCTACGTTTTGAGTTAATGACGATGATATTTACTGGATTTTGTATCCTCTGCGCAGCGACGGTGGTCCTCGGCGAAGGTAAGAACTATTCTGCATTCAACACAGCGAAGCAAGTTATGCGAGTTATTATAATGCGTCAGTGCTTCTCCTCCCCGAATACCTTCCCAATGTTGTGGCTAGCCTACTTGTTGTCCTCCTAGCTTCCAAGCTAGCTGTGGATGGAGACTCCACACGGCACTACTGGACAGCATAATACCGAGTTTTAGTGACTGAATTGCCTTCGTACAATGACAGTAAAAGACGCAACGGGGGGCGGCGACCGACCCTTCCCAGGGAGAGGAGCAACTCGTCTAGTGTTTACTACCAGGGCTAAGCTGAGCTAAAGGGCTAGCAGCAAATAGATTCATCATCATATTACTGTCAGACGCGTCCGAAACAAGCCAGCCGCAACCGCGTCCAGCCAGTCTCCAACTCC
>NW_026945873.1:221453-228953 GCF_034702125.1 Engraulis encrasicolus
GTCTACTCATATGTTTTCATGGTCAGGGAATCCATTTCTGCATTATATAATGAGATTTTTTGCACATTTGTTTGCAAAATACATTTTTGCACATTATTTTTTCCAAAAAACGTATCAAAAATTCATAATGGCACCCAAACATGTAGAACTGGTCTTATACTTTCCATAAAGTTGATGTGGCAATGACATAATGGTCCATGTTCATGGCATAGGGGATTCAGATGAATAGTGTGACTTTTTTCATGTTCATTGAGGTGTTCATTTCCTATATCTTTGCATTAGATAGGCGAAATAGCTGTGACTCTGACAGAATTGTTATTTTGTATATTTACCACACTAAAATCATATAAATATTGAAAAACACCAAGTCAACATATTTAAACATTAATTTTATGCACTGAAAAACTAATTTAGTTGACATTTGGTCTTTATCCTGCTATAAATCTCTTTGGGTTGGTTTGGACCCGAACACCACAAATGCCACTCTTGATGATAATTTTTAATATTAGAGAAAAACTACTAAAGTAAATTTGGGGGTTGTTGTACTCTCATATCAGCTGTAATACATGGACAACATAATCACTAATTGTATCACTTTGGGAGGTATTAATAGTGAATTTATGCAGATTTTGATAGTTTTGGTCATCAAAAATGATTTGCATAATGTAAGATAAAAGATATTTAAAGTCAAAAAGATGAATACATCAAGTAATATTTCCATGGATATGAATACATACCAAGTTAGCCATGAGATGAAAAACAATATTTGATGATAACTAGTGTTTTTATGTATTTTATAGCTGAGTTTTGTTATCACGGGTCAAAAATGACCCGAACACCACAGGTGTATGCAGCTTATGAACACAACACAAGGGTTAATCCAACCTTATCCATTTCGTGCTGCACGCCTTTTTCTCTGGTGAAAGATGTTCCCCCAGCGATGGGAAGCTATAGATGAGAAATCAGAATAATGTGCTGGGCTTAACAGAACTGGCAGATAGAACAAGAGTCAGAAAGCTAATAGAGGTGACATGAAATATTTTTCATTAGCTCCACTAGTGATTCTGCTCTATCCCATTCGCTCCCCTTCACGACACGGGAGGGACATGAGAAGAAAGCCAGGTGCATTGCAATATCAATTCGCCCTGCTACAATGTAATTGTAAAACAGCTGTAACTTTTCACATGGTTTTGAGAATTTACACTTATGGCAGTAGTATAGCCTTGCCAGCAAGACGAAATTTCCCAGCTAAAAAAATAGTTCGCTGGGTCAAAAGCATAAAAGCATAAATTATCTCATGGCTATCAGTTAGGCCTACCCTGACGAGCCTGCCTCTAGTTATTCTAGCAGCTCAGCGCCGTAGAGGTCTCTGCACCAGCTAGAGGGTCTTGCTTATTGCACTACCTGCCAGTACATTTATGCCAGATTGGCCACCACCAACATTCAAGTTCCTTGAAAATACGAGCTCTCATTCTCGAGCTTCGGACCGTCGCATCGCAGCATCAGTTCATAGTCATACAGTCGATGTTCATGGTAAACGCACAGACAATCTTGCAAATTAACCTGATTACAAACTGAACCAGCATGAAGTTTTGCATCAGCCCCAGACAACTTGAGCGGCAAAACAACGTGGAGAAACTCCTGTTTCATTTTTACGCTGCACACGGATTTTGACCTTGTGCGCGGACTGTAAACTCCTATTTCATTTTTTACGCTGCACACGCTCCTTTTAAACCATGCCCTGTGTGGGGATTTTGATCTCGCGCGCGGACTGTTAAATGGAACAACATGGTGTACTGTCTGACCTGTCACTGCCGTCCCGTTGACTGTCAGGACTTGGCCTGTTGAAACTTAAAAACTGGCTTAAAATCAGGGAATGTTGCCGTTTTTTGTAGCTGACAGGCATGCTATTCTAGCAAACACTTATAAAGCAATAAGCTTGTTGCACACGCAGTGAAGCACTGGGCGTGCTCTGTTTCGAGTTCTTTGCATGGTCCGCAATTATAGGCTACCAAACGAAAAAAAAAAATCTACATAGAAGAAATCAAGTCGTCAATTTCAATAATCCACGTTGCAAATCTGCCTTCCGTGGCGCAAATGTATGCCTTCCATAACACACAAAGAATGTCTCTCGCGGCAAAAAGTGACTGAGCTCACCTAATGCTTATGATGTGAGTTTCCGTTTTATTGACATGAAGTTTAAACTTTGTAATGATTCACGGTGTAATCCAAAAAGTCAGAGATTGCCTGCGCCCATCACTAAAGGGAAAAGGTCCCCAACAATGTTTGATGATTCATGGTGGAGCGAACAGAGTTGCCGACTTTTACTGTCCTCATTCGCCGATGTAACCATCTGCGTGAGAATGATGCAATGCTTTGTTTGCACATCTTCTCTTGCTGTTTCTTGGCTCGCAGTGGCTGTGTCGAAGACAAAGTTTGAATTCTTTGCTGTCTACAAACGCTAGAAATAGTCTAGGCCTAGGCCTTCTCTTCTCGGTAAGCCTACACAAATTAAAGATGGGCTGATGGTAGTATCCACAGATGATTTGACCAGCTGTTTAAAAGGGGGTTGAAGCCTGCCAGCAGTCTCTGCAAGCCCGAATGTGAGCACAATTAATGTTGCCAGATTTTTTGCTAGAAGCGACTGCTGTTCTGACTGCGTTAACGTTCGTAAATGCGAAATGATAACTGACGTGATAAACATCTAGGAACCGAAACGTGGAACCGACAGCCAAGACACGTTTCGATGCCAAGTAGAACCTTAGCCTTTCATTCGATTCCATTAAGGAACCGAATTTCGGTACCCAGTCCTACACACACACACACACACACACACACACACACACACACACACACACACACACACACACACACACACACACACACACACACACACACACACACACACACACACACACAATATCAATCAGAGAGCCAAACATATCCTTCAGGGTTCAGGAGAAAATGCAGCCCAGCTTTGCAGAGGAAATCAGGCAGTCCCACGCTGAATGAATCTGGTGGTGATCAGTGATGGAAAAGTTACTTTTTAAAAGTAGTGCTGAGCTCTTTACTTGTTACCATACAAACAAATCTGGAGACAATGGGCTTTAAACGCTGACATTTCGAGTTGACACTATTCAAAAGGAGAGGAGAAAGTAGGCGGGAGAAGATGTGCAGATTGACATTCTGTGAGAGGCATTTTTTTCTAAGCTTGTCGGTTGACATGTGGGCCGTGGCGTAACTGCAAAAAAACCCACATTTAATAAGGCGTAGCAAAAAGTAATGAGTGTCTTCTGTGGCTATTGCCTGCGAAATTCACCAGGCACCAGTGGTTTTAGGACACGCAAGCTGTACAATAGCGCGAGCTCGGAAAATGTGTCAAACTGCACTTGTTGTCTCGGAATCGGAGCACTCGGACATTGATATGCCATATTATTAAATGCACACACGGTTCACCAGTGCTCCTCAACGTCTTCAAAACTAGTGCAACTGTGAGAAGGAGGGGACACCGCGACTCACCTCTCTCTTCCTCCGAATAGATCTCTATTTGCGCTTATGCACCCGAGAGAGGGAGTCATATTTACCTCTCCAATCGCAAACGTTCACAGACAACGGTGTTTCGTTACCAACTTTTTAGATGTAACTTGGTAGGCCTACGCTATTTTATCAGAAAAAAAGTAGTTACATTACTGCAACCCAACACTGATAATTTACCTTTTAGATACCCCTAGAATGGCCTATTTTTACCTTAAATTGACAAAAACTCAGCACAGCGGATGGGGGGGAAACCTCCCTTCCACACCAACCCCCCCTCTCGGTCGCTTCGCTCCATCAACCGCTACGCTATAATTTCATCCTAGCTAGAAGCCTGCCCTTTGTTATTATAACATCTGATTGATTGTGTGTGTGTGTGTGTGTGTGTGTGTGTGTGTGTGTGTGTGTGTGTGTGTGTGTGTGTGTGTGTGTGTGTGTTGTCCACAGGTGGAGTGTGACCTGTGCGAGGCTTCGTACCGCGTGGAGAGCGTGTCGGCAGGTGAACGTGTGTGTATGCAGGTGCAGTTCCTGATCTTCAGCAAACCCCACGGGACCCCCAGCGCTGAGCAGTGTTATACCATACCCCAGTCAGGTACACACACACACACACACACACACACACACACACACACACACACACACACACACACACACACACACACACACACACACACACACACACACACACAGAGCGCAGAGCAGTGTTATACCATACCCCAGTCAGGTACACACACACACACACACACACACACACACACACACACACACACACACACACACACACACACACACACACACAGCACTGAGCAGTGTTATACCATACCCCAGTCAGGTACACACACACACACACACACACACACACACACACACACACACACACACACACACACACACACACACACACACACATGATTTGTTAGCATAACATAAAAAAAATCAGGCAGCAACAGTTTGTATTGTGCAATATAAACATTGCAAACTAAAACTAGTTTCCTTAAATTGCATAACTTACATATGAGTGCAGACACTGATGTGTATACATACTTGCTGTGACCGATTTGAGATGACGTTGATTAGAGATTTGAGTTCCTGGAGGACATTTAATTCCCGCTGTGGGAAGTAGCAGAGAACTCAGAATACAGGGAGAAGATTCAGTCTGATTGGTTCCCATTGTAGCCAGTTAGCTTTGCATGCATACTGCAGTTCCTATTGAGTGTCCACTAGTTGGCGAGCGTCGGTAAGTCTTTCGTGTGGGAAAATGTATGGAATGCAAAAAGGAGCCCATATGCTAAATACATTGCTACTGCAATTTCCAGTCACAAATCTCATCAACAAAATATTCTTGGTAAGCATTATTGCTGGTGTTTAATGATAGGCTCAGGCTGTATTGTCAAATCTGTCAGGTGTCTAGTTTTACAGCAGGGAAGAAGATTTCGACCTGTACTCGCTAGCATGCCGCTAATGTTTATGGGTTTGACCGCTCATAAATTGAGCTTTGTGACCCAGTATATAACAATCTAGTGGCGCAAAATAATTGAAACGCTACTCAAACAAAGTCTTATTATTTCTAGCTTCAAACTGAATATTACTATTTCAGGGCAAAAAAATATAAAAAATCACAAAAATTATAATAGTAGAAAACTCCATTGACACCCATTCATTTTGCACTTACAGTAGGTAGGATTAGGGTTAGCCAGTTGTGGCTAGTAGCTAGCTCCGTGAGTGAAGTAGACAGATAGTGGAGTCACATCCTCTTTAAATCCCGCTGTGGGAAGTAGACAGGCACGCAGGCACGCACGCGCATACACACACATACACACACACACACACACACACACACACACACACACACACACACACACACACACACACACACACACACACACACACAGTAATGAAGTGTCCATCACTAGGGTTGTGGGTCTGCTCTGACTGCCTCGCCAACATGCCTGGCTCTTTGGTGTTGTGGTCCAAGCTCCTGTTTGGTACCCCAGGAGGTCTGGGTTCAAGTCCCGGCGGATGCAACTGCAAACTCATAATACATCACAATATACAATATGTTGTTTGCAAATATGAGTTGACTTACTCAACCTTTCCTCGAGTTGTTTAATTATGTTTTCCCCTCTGTGTTTGTGTGTGTGTGTGTGTGTGTGTGTGTGTGTGTGTGTGTGTGTGTGTGTGTGTGTGTGTGTGTGTGTGTGTGTGTGTGTGTGTGTGTGTGTGTGTGTGTGTGTGTGTGTGTGTGTGTGTATAGAGTGGGAGCGTCAGGTGTTTCTGGCCGTGGTGTGTGTGTGTGTGTTTTTAGCGTTGGTGACGTTGACCGTGGGATGCTACTGCTTCATCAGCAGATATTACACACTCATCAAGGAGCTAACGAAGCCTGTACACACACCTGATGCACTGGAGGTAACACACACACACACACACACACACACACACACACACACACACACACACACACACACACACACACACACACACACACCCTCAGTTTGATACTGGTCGCGGCCAGATAAGGCTGTGCCGAAGCTTAATCCAAACATTTTCACATTTTCTTAGTCCCAATAGAACGTCTCTGCTTAAACCACGTCACTGCCTTGAACACGCCTCTACCCAGGGCCGTTGGAGCTGCTCAAAATTGATTGGTTCCGGACAAAGTGGGTGGAATCCCAATTTCTCTGCAGCTCAGAAATGATATGTATATTGCTCCTGGCCTGACTAGAAGCAACAGCAAAGGTGTGGAGGTGAAATGGACTAGGCAGGGTTTAAATTGGGGCGGAGCCCTCCGGAGCACAGCTCCGCCTCCTCACCTCGCAGGGACAGGCAGACGGAGCTGCCCCACCCTTGGTGTTCATATTAAAATTTGACTTACATTTTCACCTCTTCTTGAAATATCATATTTTAGGAAAGTTTTCCAATAAAAGCAGCATAAAATAAGATTAAGGGACTCGCACATTATTTGAGTTATTTATGCATGTGCATTCTGCACATGCGCTGCGAGACACCACAGTTTTTAGCAGACATTCTATTGTAACGTTGCAACAGTTGAGCAGAGCGCTTGCCCTTTCTCGCAGTTAGAACTACTCCGCTTCGAGTTTGTCACTACTTTCAGCCTGTCCTCCATGCTTTCTTGTTCAATGTGCAAAGTTAGTAGGCTATATACAATGCCTTTTACAAAACAGAGGTAAGCTGTCATTTAATTTGTTTTAATTTTTCAGGCAAAGTTAACCGAACAGCCATGCAGAATAGCATGGTGTCTGCCTACTTTAACAACAGTTTGTTACTGGGGGGAAATCACCATCAATTTTGGGATTTCCGTCGATGGTTCTGTCAGAATGTGTAGCCATTTGATTGTAGGTTACTTTTATTTATTAAAAATGCCAGGAACATATTAAAAGTTTTAAGAGAGTAAGCAAATGACAGGGATGCCTGGCATTGCCTGCGTGTCCATCCTAGCTTTGCGTGTAGGACAGTGCACGTCTCTCTCGCGCTACAAATAATTTGCTGCAGCGAGCTCCAATCTATTGCCGCCTTTTGCCAAAGTTACGATTACGAAGTACGATTAATTGATACCCCCCCCCCCAAAAAACAAAACAAAAAAACAGTTAAGTCTAAAAATTGTAATGAAATGTATATTCTTTATTCCAAAGGTGATTGAAATGTTCCCACTCTTCACACCTCTCTCCACACACACTTCATCATGCCCACTCCCAAACGGGTCTCTCACCAGTCCAGTTGGTGATTCATTGCAATTCATTTTTTGTAACTGATTGATGTTTTAATCTATTTAAGTCGATTCATTGTTGACATATCCAGAGCAGACCTTAGGAAAGTGTGTGTGTGTGTGTGTGTGTGTGTGTGTGTGTGTGTGTGTGTGTGTGTGTGTGTGTGTGTGTGTGTGTGTGTGTGTGTGTGTGTAATGTATCTAACGTGTGTGTGTGTGTGTGTGTGTGTGTGTGTGTGTGT
>NW_026945873.1:233953-253953 GCF_034702125.1 Engraulis encrasicolus
GGCAAAAATATGCCATTATGACACTGCACTCTGCCTTTAGTACAACTCTTAATCATTATCACTATTTATTTATCACTGTCAGAGTGCTATTAAAGCAATTGAATGCAGTACACATGATGTAATATCTTGTACTAATAAAAAAACAATTGATCAGTCTACAATAGGCCTACAGTTTATTCATACAAATACATTCCATGCATATCCTATTCACACAAACTCACATAGGCTGCTACAGTATGCATAGGCCTACATTCTCTGTCACTTTAAAGGGACACTGTGCAGGAAATGGTCAAAAAGGCTACTGCAACTATGCTGCTCTTTGAATCTGGGCTGCCTATTGCCAAATGTGATCTTTACATGAAAGTTTACTAAGTAATAAACAAATATTTTCTAGTGTGGTCCAAGTAGAGTCATTTTTGGACATTCAAAATGGCGGACCATGGAGAAGATCCCCCTTTTCATGTATGAAAAATGCAATTTTTCCAGTCATAATGAATACTTAGAATTTGATGGTGGTGGTAAGTATTCATGAAAAAGGTAACATTAGTGAATGGGGAGCATGAATTCTGGAAATAAACAACTAAAAATCTCACACAGTGTCCCTTTAAATGATCTGATGTCAAAAGTTAAAAGACTGAATTGTAGTCTCTGTAGCTTTTTTCAAACACAAATAAAATTTACATTTGTACATTATCACACTGTTATATTTAAAATTACATTGCAACATACACACAGTCATATACAGTATGATATATATAGAACATTCTCTGTGACATGCTACACTCACAATATGGCACAAGGACTACTGAGAGTAGGCCTACAGCTGCCATTGGCATCTTCTTATTTTACAGTGACGCTGCCATTGGCATCTTCTTATTTTACAGTAACGCTGCCATTGGCATCTTCTTATTTCATTGTCATATAAACACCTAAATCTGTAGTCAGCACTAAATTAAGATTTTTGGTGGTACAAAAACTATTCACTCAATCACTCTACACTACGACCTCCAACAACAACTACATAATAATAATAATAATAATAGTATTACTACTACTACTACTACTACTACAACTACTACTACTACTACTACTACTAATAATAATGGTAATAATACTTATTAATACTTAATAATGCTAATAACTTTCCCTCTGTAGGCAGTTATTTGTTATTGTTGTTGTTGTTGTAACTGTTGTCATAGTTAAAAACATCGCAAAAACAAAGGAGTTGATAGTGGACTACAGGAGGACAAAGGCTAACATTCAACCGCTGGTCATCGATGGGGCCTGTGTGGAGAGGGTCTCTGATTTCCGCTTCCTGGGCGTGCATCTGAGGGACGACCTTACTTGGAACACCAACACCACTGCCACCATCAAGAAGGCACAACAGAGACTGTACTTCCTTAGGGTCTTACGGGCTAACCATCTACCCCAAAGTCTACTGGTGGCCTTCTACCGGAGCTCCATAGAGAGCATCCTAACATACTGTTTATGTGTGTGGTATTCCAGCTGCACAGCAGCGGACAGGAGAGCTCTTCAGAGGCTGGTCACACCAGCTGTCCCCTGCCCTCTTTAGAGGAGTTGTTCTCCTGTCGCTGTCTAAAGAAAGCCAAGCAAATCATCAGAGACCCCTACCATACTGGACATAAACTGTTTGAGCTGCTGCCATCAGGCAGGCGTTACAGGGCTCTTGGTACAAAAACAAACAGGCTAAAAGACAGTTTTTATCCAAAAGCAATCTACACACTTAATTTTGCACAGCTGACTTTTTAAAATCTGAATTATTTTTATACAGTATATATATAGGTTTCTTTGTTGATTTTTAAGCACCGTGAGCATCTGCACTTTACCAATTTCGTTGTACCTGTACAATGACAATAAAGTTTCATTCATTCATTCATTCATTCATTCATTCATTCATTCATTCATTCATTCATTCATTCAGTAATTATTATTATTGTTGTTGTTGTCGTTGTTATTATTATTATTATTATATATTATGATAACTTTCCCCTCTGTAGACAGAGTGATTTGCGTGATCTCTGCCTAAATTAAGTTTTTTCCATATACCCCCTGTCTACCTGTTTGATATACAGTATATCTGTTGGTCATTCACACCTAAAGACAGTGAGAGACCTGTCTACCTGTTTAATATACAGTATATCTGTTGGTCATTCACACCTGAGGACAGAGAGAGAGAGAGAGACCAGGAAACGACCTCGAACCCGGGTCTCTGGCATAATGGTACAGCGTACCGCTGTCTCCCACTTTAGTTCTTGGTCTACATCAGTGCTGGAGAACCTTTTTTCATTCGAGGCCACTTAACATTTTATAAAGTCCGGCGCTCTCTAATTCATGATGAGGCTCATGACAGTGCGTGTGCGTGTGCGTGTGTGTGTGTGTGTGTGTGTGTAGGGGTCATCATTATCTTAACTTTTTCCAGATGTGTGTGTCGGGGTCATCTGCTGTGTGTATTCATTGTGTGTGTGTGTGTGCGTGGTGGTGGCGCAGGCATCATGTATCGTAGCCTCTTCCAGAAGTGCGTGTTTATGTCGTCAGCTCTGCGTGATCCCATTCGCCACCTGAGGGGGGCACTCTTGCGCAGCAGCAGCTGCAGACCAGCAGGCACCTGCGAGGGGGAGGGAGTGTGTGTCTTTACGTCTGTGCGTGTGTTCACATGTGCCAGTATCGGTGTGTGTGTGTCAACCGGCGACTGTGTGTGCACCTCTGTGACGTTAGCTGTCTGAGAGTGTGTGTCTGTAATGTTAGTTGTGTGTGTGTGAGTGTGTGTGTCTGTAATGTGAGGTGTGTGTGTGTGAGTGTGTGTGACCACAGGTGTCTGTGTGTGTGTCAGTGTGCTCGTGTCTGTGGGAGAGTGTTTGATGTTTAAACGGGTCAGCTTGTGTGTGTGAGAGTGTGTCTCAGCGTGTGTGTGTCCACTGGTCAGCTTGCGTGTGTGAGTGTGTGTGTTGGCGTGTGTGTGTCCACTGGTCAGCTTGTGTGTGTGAGAGCGTGTGTTGGCGTGTGTGTGTCCACTGGTCAGCTTGTGAGTGTGAGTGTGTGTCTCAGCGTGTGTGTCTCCACTGGTCAGCTTGCGTGTGTGAGTGTGTGTCTCAGCGTGTGTGTGTCCGCTGGCCAGCTTGTGTGTGTGAGAGTGTGTGTTGGCATGTGTGTGTCCCCTGGCCACTTGGACCACGATGACTCGGATGTCTTCCGTCACCAGAGCGCTGTGCACGCCCAGCTGCCAATCAAAGCCCATCGCCCAATCACAAGCTTCCAGGGGTGGGGCCTGCTCCAGCGTTGGCATGACGACCAGAAGACGGCGGCTCAGACGGATGGAACGCTCCGCTGCTTCCGCCTGATCTACGCACACACGCGCGCACACACACACACACACACACACACACACACACACACACACACACACACACACACACACACACACACACACACACACACACACACACACACACACACACACACACAGATAGGCGTTTATCATAGCACAACCAAATTTTATAGAGCTTTTACACAAAGCTAAAAAGATCTGCTCACTGAGTGTCTTAAGGATACATGTGGCACCTGCGTCTCCAAATTAAAAGGCTCCCAATTATGCTGGATACTGAGCAGAATTTGGTTAATTGTTTAGCCTGTTTTCTGTAAGCCACGCACACACATTTTATGGACATGGCCCAAACTACCAAAGAATTAATGCTATACTGTTACAAGAGTAGCCACAGTTATTAGAAATAGCATGTTTCCATATAGCTGTCAAAACAACAGCCAATTTCTACAAAAATGATCGATCTATTCTGTTCTCTGATTGATGTTAGATCAGGTGTGTTTGGGGAGTGATTGATGACAGCACCCAATGTATCACACTGATCGTTTGTACAGGAAAAACAGTCTGTTGCAACTCGTCCAGATTGAATTGATATGAACTTGTTATCCTTGCTTAACTCTTTCAAAGTCAACGTTGCAATGCGGTCATGACGTGCGATGTATCATCCTTTATAGCCAAGTTTGATTTGGTTGGCAGCACTTGTAGACGAGACACACACACACACACACATACACACGCACACACGCACGCACGCACGCGCGCACACACACACACACACACACACACACACACACACACTAAATTCAGACATCACAGGCTCCACGGGCCAGGTTATTAGGTACACCTCTCTAGTGCTGGGTTGGACCCACTTTATTAGGTACACCTCTCTAGTGCTGGGTTGGACCCACGTTTTCCTTCAGAACCACCTGAACTGCCTGCAACAATACTCGGACAGGCTGTGGCAATCCAACAAAGCTCAATGTGTAAAATGGCCCAAATCGTGCCATGAAAATATCCCTCCGCCATTATACACCACTGATACACCACCAGCCTGAACCGCTGATAGAGGGCAGGGTGGATCCATGTTTTCATGTTGACACCAAATATAGTTGAGCGGCTACAGGAAAAATCGTGCAAATTATGATACAAGCGTGAAATTCGGCAAGTATGTGCTCAAGACCCATACGATCAAATCTACCCGATTGGCCACTTGAAATGGCGGCCATTTTCCAAGATGGCCGCCAAAAAAGACCCCAGAAATGGATTTATTGCATAGAATTGACCTAGAAAATTATGATACAAGCATGAAATTCAACATGTATGTGCTCAAGAACAGTATGATCAGATCTACCTGATTGGCCACTTGAGATGGCGGCCATTTTCCAAGATGGCCGCCAAAAAAGACACCAGAAATTGATTTATTGCATGTAATTGACCTTGAAGATTATGATACAAGTATGAAATTCAACATATATGTGCTCAAGACCAATACGATCAAATCTACCTGATTGGCTTCTTCAAATGGGAGCCATTTTCTAAGATGGCCGCCAAAAAGGACCCCAGAAATAGATTTATTGCAGAGAATTGACCTAGAAAATGATGATACAGGCATGAAATTCAACATGTATGTGCTTAAGACCAATACGGTCAAATCTACCCAATTGGCCACTTGAAATGGTGGCCATTTTCTAAGATGTCCGCCAAAAAGGACCCCAGAAATAGATTTATTGCAGAGAATTGACCTAGTGAAGCAGCAAGGAGGAACTCGCACACCACTGATGCCGATGCATAGATTAAAATAATCTATGCATCGGCATCAGTGGTGTGCGGCATCAGTGGTATGCCGATGCATAGATTAAAATAATCTATGCATCGGCATCAGTGGTGTGCGAGTTCCTCCTTGCTGCTTCATTGGATTACTTTGTGGAACTAACGCACCCTCCCGGCTACAAACACAAAGGCGCGACACCCTTTTGGAATACATACTAGAGAATTGACCTAGAAAATGATGATACAGGCATGAAATTCAACATGTATGTGCTTAAGACCAATACGGTCAAATCTACCCAATTGGCCACTTGAAATGGTGGCCATTTTCCAAGATGGCCGCCAAAAAAGACCCCAGAAAGTGATTTATTGCATAAAATTGACCTAGAAAAGTATGATACAAGCATGAAATTCAACATGTGCTTAAGACCAATACGATCAAATCTGTCTGATTTGCCATTTGCAATAGTGGCCATTTTCCAAAATGGCCACCATGAAAAACTCTAAAAATGGATTTGTTGCACAGAATTGAGAAAGGAAATTATGATACAAGCACAACCAAGAAATTTGGCAGTTATGTGCTTAAGACCAACACAATACATTCTAAGTAATTTTCCAGTTTAAATGACGGCAATTTTCCAAGATGGCCGCCAAAAAATACCATAGAAATGGATTTGTTGCACAAGATTGATCAAGCATCAATTTTGGCATGAATGTGCAAAAAAAAACAATACAATCAAATCTTCCTGACTAGCCACTTGAAATGGAAGCCATTTTATAATATGGCCACAAAAAGGCTGAATTTAGCTCAGAGGTGACCCAAAAAAATGATGATACAAGTATGTAATTTTGTGTGTTTGTGCTTAAGAGCAATAGGCCTATAATCAAATCCACTCATTTGCAACTTGAAAATGTATGGTAGCCATTTTTAAAGATGGCCATCAAAGAAGACACTAGAACTTCATTAATTGCAATTAATCTAGCAGATGTGGCCCAAATCAATGTTAACATTCACTGTTTGAATTTCCAATGATTTCATCATAGAAGGAAACACAATCAAGCAAAAAGGCACATAACTATAGGCTACAGAGGGTAACCCCGGCTCTCTGAGGCATATTAACCAGACATCTCACTATGGGTAACGCCCGCGACCATTTGCCAAAACTTACTTTCAATCATGCCGTCAGGCCAATGAGCTGCACAGCTGGGGATCCCGCCCCCTCGGGGACAAAGCCCAGGTGCGCTGGGCTCTGAGCTTCAATCTGAGGCAACTAACCTTTGAGCTTGTGGGTGAGTGTAGCAATCTAGTGAGATGTCTCGTTCATCTCCCTCAGAGAACCAGAGTTACCCTCGGTAACCTACAGTTCTCTTGATGTCGAAACACTCAACATCCCACTATGGATATTGAAAAACTCCAGATTGAGTTGCCTTTACCTAGAATGCACAAACAAAAGCTTGGCCGGGGCACAGACCATTCTCCTGCCGATGCCCAGAGCTGTTGAAGGCGAAGAGGCAGCGTCCATCAGCAGTGATAAGCATCATGCTCACCCAACGCGCAGCCCGAGACGCAACTCGCCCAAGGGCCCAGGGTCTTTGTTCCGAACCCGAAGAAGAGAGGCTAGGCACCAGATGCACAAAGGCAGCTTCCGGACATCCAATACCACGGAGAGCACGCAGTGGAGGGAACCCAGGGCACGGAAACCACCCGTCTGGGTGTAACCGATGTACAGGTGGAGCCCACAGAGGTGTAGCGAGGCCCCCTATACCAAGTGGTATTCCCCAATGGCAAACCAGGCCTTGGCACAAGGGGGAATTTCCAGCATGTTTAGTACACAACATCCGCAGGTGCAACCGTGCTGGCAGAAAAGACCATTCTCCAATAGGGCCGCAGGTCCAAGTTGCGGATGGAGAACCTAGTAGCAACCACCACCACAGTGAGCTGGCCAAGCCAGCCCCAATAGATATCCGTTTGAGGGCATACACTATGGTTCCCAAAGTCCAAGGGGGACATCAAAGATACACTTCCCCTCGATTATGCATCCTGGTCGAGCAGGGGCCTGAGATACTTCATTGGAAAAGTATGGTCTAGCTAACCATGGTCGCCCTATCCAGGGACAGCACTCCAGACAGCACAATTGACACTCGCGCTCTGGCCTTGACACGATCAGCCTTCTCACCCTCGGGTAGAGGGCGCAACTGACTAGAGAAGTTGCGTTCCACAGAATGTTCCACAGCCTCTGGGAGGAGGCTCTTATCTTTGAATGTTCCAGGCTGACAAGCCAAAGCCATTATGTGATAGCTAAATCAAACATGTTAATGTCAAGTCCAGAGCAAATAAACTAAATTCATGACAATGCTTGTTTCTGGTGTACCTTTTGTTTAACAGCAATATCGAGAGAACCACGAATTGCCGTTATTGACATATTATTACCGCAGTGTCATCGTATTATTAGCATCTCACCTTCGGGTGGGGGGGGGGCACTGCCTCCATTGATATTAAATTAAGAATTAATTAGCATGTCATCACCATGCTATTTGTGCATTATTTCCACCAAATTTGCAATTTGCACATATGAAATTTGCAAATTTCTAGGGTCTTTTTGGCAGCCATCTTGGAAAATGGCCAGCATTTTAAGTAGCAAATAAAGTAGACTTGATTGTAGGCCTATTGGTCTTAATCACATACAAGCCGAATCTGTGCAATAAATCATTTTCTTTTAGTTTTTTGGCAATTGGGTAAATTTGATTGCACTGGTCTTAAGCACGTACATGTTGAATTTCATGCTTGTATCATAATTTGCTAGGTCAATTCTATGCAATAAATCAATGTCTGGGGTCCTTTTGGCGGCCATCTTGGAAAATGGCCACCATTTCAAGTGGCCAATCTGGTAGATTTGATCGTATTGATCTTAAGCACATACATGTTGAATTTCATGCTTGTATCATAATTTTCTAGGTCAATTCTATGCAATAAATCAATTTCTGGTGTCTTTTTTGGCAGCCATCTTGGAAAATGGCCGCCATTTCAAGTGGCCAATCAGGTAGATTTGATGATATTGGTTTTAACCACATATATGTTGAATTTCATGCTTGTATCATACTTTTCTAGGTCAATTCTATGCAATAAATCCATTTCTGGGGTCTTTTTTGGTAGCCATCTTGGAAAATGGCCGCCATTTCAAGTGGCCAATCAGGTAGACTTGATCGTATATGTCTTAAACACATACATGTTGATTTTCATGCTTTTATCATAAATTTCTAGGTCAATTCTATGCAATAAATCCATTTCTGGAGCCCTTTTTGGCGGCCATCTTGGAAAATGGCCGCCATTTCAAGTGGCCAATCAGGTAGATTTGGTTGTATTGGTCTTAAGCACATACCTGCCAAGTTTGCACGATTCAAGCCAAATTGGCCTTGTAGCCGCTCTACTAATAGTGATGTGTCGGTCGTGAACGAGCTGGTTCTCTTTGAAGTGAACGACAGGTACTGGCTCCACAATGGGAGCCGTTTTTTTGGTTATTTAAAAAAGGAAATTATGGTCATAGTTGTGCATATGGTCTACAATTTCCACAGAGCCGGCAATTTCTTTCCCCTCATAGGAGCACAAAAACACTTTTATTTCTCAATTTGTATGAGTGAATCTAATCAGACCAGAACAATTTTCCAATCTTATTTTAACCACTTCTGGTGAACTGTGTGAATATAGGCTTATTTTCTTGTGCTTAGCTGTGGTCTTCTGCTGCGGTAGCCTATCTGCCTCAAGGAACAGGGCATTTTTCAGTTTTTTTATTATTTAAAAAAATACCGTTATCATTGGAAGGTTCATTCAAAAACTTTTTAATTGTACTCTAATGACTGATGACTTGAAAATTATGATGACTGTCAGTTATATTGATTATTTGGGGAAACAGCGAAAAATGTCATTTGCGTAATAATTGGAATGCGGTGTATACTTGGACCCTAAAATTCTACAGTAGTCCGTTTTGAAGCCTTTGTGACGTAACTTCCACCACAGATTTGCGGAAATGTTGCTAAACATGTTGCTTAGAAATGCAGAGAACGGGCGCTGATTAGATGATAGGGTGATCAAAGGAATTCTGGCGAATTCACAGGCGATTGCTCCACCTTGAAATGAAATGATGGTTTACAAGGATATACGTCAATTATATCATCGGGATACACACACACATTATACAAACATCCTTGTGTAAAGCATGCGGGTGTGTGTTTGTGTTACTTCCCCTAATGTGCTCTCTTGGCCGTGTGTGTGTGTGTGTGTGTGTGTGTGTGTGTGTGTGTGTGTGTGTGTGTGTGTGTGTGTGTGTGTGTGTGTGTGTTACCTTCCCCTGGCGTGTCGTCTCTGCCGTGTATGTAGAGTGTGTGTGTGTGTGTGTGTGTGTGTGTGTGTGTGTGTGTGTGTGTGTTTTAACCTTATCCAGGTGTGTCGTCTCTGCCGTGTATGTAGAGTGTGTGTGTGTGTGTGTGTGTGTGTGTGTGTGTGTGTGTGTGTGTGTGTGTGTGTGTGTGTGTGTGTGTGTGTGTGTGTGTGTGTGTGTGTGTGTGTGTGTGTGTGTTACCTTCTCCAGGTGTGTCGTCTCTGCCGTGTATGTAGAGTGTGTGTGTGTGTGTGTGTGTGTGTGTGTGTGTGTGTGTGTGTGTGTGTGTGTGTGTGTGTGTGTGTGTGTGTGTGTGTGTGTGTGTGTGTGTGTGTGTGTGTGTGTTACCTTCTCCCGGCGTGTCGTCTCTGCCGTGTATGTAGAGTGTGTGTGTGTGTGTGTGTGTCTGGTGTGTGTGTGTGTGTGTGTGTGTGTGTGTGTGTGTGTGTGTGTGTGTGTGTGTGTGTGCGTGTGTTACCTTCTCCTGGTGTGTTGTCTCTGCCGTGTATGTAGTGTGTGTGTGTGTGTGTGTGTGTGTGTGTGTGTGTGTGTGTGTGTGTGTGTGTGTGTGTGTGTGTGTGTGTGTGTGTGTGTGTGTGTTACCTTCTCCCGGCGTGTCGTCTCTGCCGTGTATGTAGAGTGTGTGTGTGTGTGTGTGTGTGTGTGTGTGTGTGTGTGTGTGTGTGTGTGTGTGTGTGTGTGTGTGTGTGTGTGTGTGTGTGTGTTACCTTCTCCCGGCGTGTCGTCTCTGCCGTGTATGTAGAGTGTGTGTGTGTGTGTGTGTGTGTGTGTGTGTGTGTGTGTGTGTGTGTGTGTGTGTGTGTGTGTGTGTGTGTGTGTGTGTGTGTGTGTTACCTTCCCCCGGCGTGTCGTCTCTGCCGTGTATGTACAGTGTGTATCCACAGTTCTCCTCCAGAACGGCGGGCAGAGTAGAGTTGAGGAACGCCGAGAGAGCCTCCTCACACGGACACACACACACACACCTCACGTCCTGCTCACACACACACTCACACGCACACACACGCTCACGAGGGTACACCACGTACGCGTCATACGCCTTCCCATCTGAAACACACACACAGGCACGCACGCACGCACACACACACATACACACACACACACACACACACACACACACACACACACACACACACACACACACACACACACACACACACACACACACACACACATACACACACACACACATTTTACTTTTTTATTTGGGTTGACAGATATACATTTATCATGGCACAATCCAAATTTGGTTTAAAAGGAGTCCTATACAGCACTAGAATCTTCTGTTCATAATGTCCTCAAGGATAAAGGTGGTATCTGCGTTTCCATACGAAGAAGCTCTCAATGATGCAAGATATTGAGCAAAATTTTGTGAATTGCTTGGTCCTTCTTTTTGAAACTCCACAGATAGGAGCCCACACTCCACACACACAAAGATTAGAGCCAGGGCTTGATGTTAACTTTTTTTTTCTCACTAACCACGGTGGCTGGTGGTTTTTTAGTAGTGGAACTTAAGGTTTTTTTTTCCACCAGTCACTGTGGCAGGTAGATTCCAAAATCTACCAGTCACTTGCCGTTTTTACCAGTCAACTCATATAATAATGATGAAAAACTATTATCATTGGAATTATTATAATGATTATATTGATTATATGTTTGAGTTAGGTTGACCATGTCCTTAAAGGGACACTGTGCAGGAAATGGTCAAAAAAGGTACTGCAACTATGCTGCTCATTGAAGCTGGGCTGCCTATTGCCAAATTTGATCTTTACATGAAAGTTTACTAAGTAATAAACACATATTTTCTAGTATGGTCCAAGTACAGTCATTTTTGCAGCTAAAAATGGCTATGTTTGGAAATTCAAAATGGCGGACCATGGAGAAGATCCCCTTTTTCATGTATGAAAAGTGCAATTTTTCCAGTCATAATGAATACTTAGAATTTGATGCTGGTGGTAAGTATTCATGAAAAAGGTAACATTAGTGAATGGGCTGCATAAATTCTGGAAATAAACAACTAAAAATCTCACACAGTGTCCCTTTAACACCAGAAAGGAGGACTCCTTACATGGTTGGGGGTGCGGGGCCCTTTCCCCAGAAGTTTTGGAATTTTTAGATACAATCCTGCATTCTAATCAATTTTAGGCTGAAAAAGGGCAAATCCCATTGGACAAAAAAATCGCTTGGACATTCAGGCTATTCATTGCTCAAGTGGAGGTGAAAGTTTTCACCCGTCACACACACACACACACACACACACACACACACACACACACACACACACACACACACACACACACACACTCACACACGTGTGCAGGTGTTTACCTTCTGTGGTGTGCGTGCAGGTGTTTACCTTCTGTGGTGCGCGTGCAGGTGTTTACCTTCTGTGGTGCGCGTGCAGGTGTGTGTGTGTGTGTGTGTTTACCTTCTGTGGTGCGCGTGCAGTGTGTGTGTGTTTACCTTCTGTGGTGCGCGTGCAGGTGTGCGTGTGTGTGTGTGTCTGTGCGTGTGTGTGTGTGTTTACCTTCTGTGGTGCGCGGACGTCTGAAGTGAAGAGACAGGTCCAGATAGAAACACCTTATTGCCATGGCAACCAGGATGAGGAGCAGGAACACGGACACACACGCCACCAACACTGGCAACATGGACACTGTAACACACACACACACACGCACACACACACGCACGCACGCACACACACACACACACACACACACACACACAAACAAACACACACACACATAAATGAATGGCAGGGTAATCCGTGAACAAGATGATGATGTGACAATTCAGCTTTAAACTTCCCTCAAACTTTTCAGATTTAAAGGGGCTCCAGGTAGCACTATAAAGTTGAATTAACGTTCTAGATTTAAAGGGGCTCTAGGTACAATTAAAAGTTTAATTAATCGCTGTCCCGAGTCAGCCGAAGCTTATGCGAGTCTTTTAGTAAGTGAAAGATGGCTCTCGTGATTACTTCCACGGTCCGTTGTCAGAAAACCCCACATGCATGTTTTGGCAGTGTGGTCTGAGGGAGTGTCATGGGAAACACTCATCATTTGAAAACATCGCTTTACATACCGTACTTTGATTTGTATTGCTGCTGGCATTCCGTGATGAAAAACAGTCTCACTATGAGTTTATTTGATCAGCATTTTTTCATTACGGTGTAGATTTTGAGACAGGCATGCCACGGACACCGCGCAAATGACGTCATCCTACCTAGTGCCTCTTTAAACCAACATCTTCATCTATAAGTGTGACCCAATTTTTTTAGACATATATGAAACGTATAGCCTAATTTTCATCGACTTTCAAATCTCTTCGAGACTTTGTCTGACCAAGAGCACAACAATTGGCATTTCCCATATGGCATGGTAGACTCGCCTCCCTTGGTTTGCTAACTGGTTGTTTGCTTCCAGACAAAGTGGAAGGGGTCATTCCACGCCAAATCTCCGAATCATCCCGCACGACCATCTCAGATTTGGCAGAAAAAAATCAAGGAGGTTCACAAACGTCCCAATAGGAAAAGTGCAAAATTATAGCTCTCAACTCCTCATAGTTTTGTCATTAAAAATGTTTTTGTCAGGTACCCCCCTGACTCGTTTGGAACAGAGTTCTCAGAGAGCCCACTTTCAGAGTGTTGTATCTAAAAAACTGCTATAAGTAGGTCCTTACAAATTTCAAGGGGTAACATTTCGTCGGCTTGCTACCAAAACCGCCTAAGTCCGATTTTGGGGTTTTCGGAAAACAGGGAAAAACTAGGCGCCAAAGGGGGCGCCAAACATCAGTGGCGGTTCTAGGAAATCTGAGACCCTGGGCAAAGAGCAATTGTGAGTCCCCCCTAACAATTATGGTCAAAGGAGATTTTTGCAGAACTCCCTTTTTTTACTCCCCTACCACATCTGCATCATCCTGTCATCATGTCTGTGTCATTGGTCCACTACAAACAGTACCTGTCTAAGATGTTTTCTAATTTATTTTCTTTATTTATTTTGAGTGAAGCTGCAAGTCAAACAAGAAATGGCTCCTAAGGAAAACAAAACACTTTAAAATAAATTATTTGAAGCAGCACAATAAGAACAATGCACTGCACATTATTTTGATAGCTGTACTATTTTTTTTTTCTTTAATTCTGGATATGGTGAATGATTTAAATATTTTTGTAGACCTTGTAACAATCTAGCATACTGGTAAATCTCATGTCTACCAACAGATTTTCACAGATTTCTTTTACTTTCTAGCTCTTTCAGTCATATTAGCTTTCAATGAAACAATATTTCCATTCTAATCCAAAGTATAACTCTTTTTGTCATTGTGCCAGAGCAATTGCCACAATGGTAATACATTCATTGCTCATATCAGGGCAGACTGCAGTGCCACACAGAGTAAGCCATGCAGTGACGCCCAATCTCCATGTTGAGGTCCCATCAGTCATGGAGGAGGATGAAGGGGTGGGGCACTTCTTTGGTCCTTGTACCTCCTCACGAATTGTCTCCTCCTTGTTTATCATCTTTGCTTAACTTCTGCTCTTCTCCATGCTCATAGAACTGCCCCACCCTCCCAACCTTGCCCATGACCGAGGTAACCTGGTCATAGAACTGTGCCCCGCCCACTTCAACACCATGACCGTGGCATTCAGAATATGGTATAGAACCACTACTGAATACTTTCGACATTTCGGAGTTATCTATCCTACTGTGTAAGCTGTAATGCATTGCACTAGTGACATCAACCCAATGCTATTCAAAATCTACATTATAAAACATTAGATAAAGATATGATATAACAGATTGTCATGAGATGATGCAGTCTATGGCAGTCTTCTATAAACCTGTGATAACATCAAATAAAGCACATGATTAATAATTGCTCAATTTGTTTCAAGGCTACACCTATTAATTAAAGTAAAGCTACAACCATTGTGTGATAAGATTATCTCAGACAGATGTCTAAGAATGAAGTTTTGAAACATGGCCATTGTCTTTGAAGAGAGAGAGAGAGAGAGAGAGAGAGAGAGAGAGAGAGAGAGAGAGAGAGAGAGAGAGAGAGAGAGAGAAAAAACTTTTAACAGATGTAAATAAACTGCTTCTTTCATCAAAATTGGCTAAGTCAAGTTACCCAAGTCATTCACATTGGCAGAACAATTGTGCACAGGGCCCCAGGATGAATAGATAGGGCCCCCATACCACCTGCCAAGATCATAATAGGGCCCCTACCCCTGCCACCTGCAGGAGGGCCCTAGGCTTACAGGCAAATGCCCTCCTTGTCCTCCCTATTGCTATGTCCCTGGTCATTCATTTTCTCATAGGCAGTGTGTGACTTTATACATACAGATTTTTGAATCTGGTGACTGTTGTGATTGAGCAATGATTCTGGCAAAAAGCAGGGTGATGCAGCTGTGGTAGGGGAGTAAGTTTATGCAAAAATCTCATTTTGACCAAATTCGGACTTAGGCGGTTTTGGTAGCAAGCCGACGATATACTTGTGAAATGTGGATTTTCACACATCCTCTTGTCATTTACCACCGTTTTATGGTGGCTTAAAGTTGCTTGAAAAGTTCTCTCCTTTGAATTTGTGGGCATCTTTGAAGGACTGTGGTAAGTGCAGTTTTAAAGACAGAGGTTTGATATGGACAATATATGTTCCCAACCATTCTGTGCATGTTGTGTTGAAAGACTGATCTTCTGCGATGAACAGTTTAGAAGATATGAAGTCTTTAAAATGGAAAAACTGAAACTTGGTGCCATCTTTGCCACGTTATTTAAAAAAAATGTCACGACTCACCACCGTATTATCAACAGTTTTGGAAAGATTAGATGTCTGTTCTTAACATATCCAAAAACTGTGATGGTATTCTGACTCATTTGGTCACAATGATTTTTTAAAAAACCACTGTTGTGTGACTTCCACTGCTCCTATGAAAACCTGATATTGGGGGGCAACTTTGCCATGCTATACCAAAACAATGACAGCAATCACCACAATGAACTGAACAGTTTTGGAGAGATAGGATGTCTGTTTGTAACATATCCAAAAACTGGGATGGTGTTTTGCATCAATGTCTTGTAATGACTCTTGAAAAACCCTTTGCTGTTACATCAGCAGCTCCTGTGAAAATGCCTAAGTCACATAAATTACCAGGGGCGGAGCTATAGGGGGACAAGCAGGGCATTTGTCCAGGGCCCTCCTGAATTTGTGGTAGGGGCCATAATCATGACCTTTGCAGACTTTTGGGTGCCAATCTATTTGGGCTGACACAGTGAATGACAGGCAGTTTGACTTGGGCATTTTTGATACAAGAAATGTGACTTGAGTATTTTTGAAGCACACAATAAGAAACAGTTGAGTGATTTATATACCATTATTATTTTTCTTTTTCTTTTAACTAAATTTTTTGGTAACTAAATGTTCGTGAATTAAAGGTTATGGCCATGTGTTTAAACCTCAACACTGTAGGAGTTAACATTTTGCTATTATACCATAAAGTAAGTCTTGAATTGCAGTAGTGATAAATTAATTGAATCATTCTGATTGGTAAAGTAGCATTGTTAAGACAGTCTTGATACAGGATGTTTGCCAAACTTTTTTTCAGCATATGATTTTAGTAAACAAATTTCTTTTAGCTGCAAAGATATTTTGATTAAAATAATGAAAAAGAAACCGCAATACCAGTGTCCCCATATACTTCATTTTAATCTTGTGACATTTCGTGCCACCCTTGCCCTTCCTCAGACATGAATATTTTTCTTCAATACATTTCTGACTTCTGCAAACTTGTTCTGTTATCAGGCATGCATATCAAGTGATTCAACATACAGACCTTTGCAATGTACCAATACAATGCGCTAGGTTCCTCGGTCATGGTTAGGACTGGGGCGGGGCCAAGTTCTTTGAACAGGTCACCTTTGCCATGGTTTTTTTTGGGGGGTGGGACACTTTTATTATCATGGAGAAGAGAAAAAAACAGTGATGATGCAAAAGGAGGAGACTGTTCGTAAGGAGGTAACCTGACTAAACAGCTGTCCTGCCCCTCCAATCACCATGACTGAGCTACCCTGAGCATGGTGCTAGACCACTGCAATACTGACTAAATGCTCATCAAAGATCAACTCTGCCACAGAGCTGAGAAATGCAAGCATCAATGGTTGATGATCCTCATTAACCATGATGAGTTTGCACAAATGGATATACATATATACATGGAGTGCCACACAAATCAAAAGTAGAAAGAATATTCACATGATAAAAGCAAGTATCTCATACACAAACCAAAATAATCCATAAGAGACCTCTGAACTGCATCAAAGTTGGTAAACAAGTTAATAAAGATTGTCCTGAATTGTAATAAAAAACATTGAGATGTGGTGATAGTCAGGAAGTACTTGTTTCAAGATCTACGGGGATGTTTCAGTAATTCAACATTTCATCACTTTATTCCGGTATTTGGTTTTCAGTGCCTAAAGATGAAGTTTACACACGTCTATAACCTTTGATTTACTGAAATGTAGTTTCAGAAAAAGCTGAAAAAAAAACTCTGTCAACAGCCACTTTTACTTTTTTGCCGTATTATATTGAGTGTGTCGAAAATGCTCAAGTCAAATACCTTGTATCAAAAATGTCTTACTCAAATTGCTCAAGTCATTCACAGTGGCGGAACAATTGTACATAGGGCCTCATGGCAAATGCTGGTAGATAGGGCCCCCGTGTAGCCTGCAAATATCAGAGCAGGGGCCCCACCTCAATAGAGCAGCAAGCTGAAGATGTCACACAGCCGTTTTTACAAGTCCATTCTTAAAAAATGAGACAGAGCACCACCCCAGTTTTTGGATATGTTAAAAACAGACATTGAGTCTTTCTAAAACTGTAAATGTCATAGTGGTGAGTTCTGTCATTTCTTTTGTATAACATGGAGAAGATGCCACTAATATCAATGTTTCATAGGAGCTATGGAAGTCACCCAACAGTGGGTTTTTGAAAAATCATTGTGACCAAATGAGGCAGAATACCATCACAATTTTTGGATATGTTAAGAACAGACATCTAATCTTTCCAAAACTGTTGATAATATGGTGGTGAGTCGTGACATTTTTTTTTAATGACATGGCAAAGATGGCACCAAGTTTCAGTTTTTCCATTTTAAAGACTTCATATCTTCTAAACTGTTCATCGCAGAAGATCAGTCTTTCAACACAACATGCACAGAATGGTTGGGAACATACAGTGTCCATATCAAACCGCTGTCTTTAAAACTGCGCTTACCACAGTCCTTCAAAGATGCCCACAAATTCAAAGGTGAGAATTTTTCAAGCAACTTTAAGCCCTCAGAAAACGGTGGTAAATGACAAGAGGATGTGTGAAAATCCACATTTCACAAGTACATGTTCCAAATGTTACCCCTTGAAATTTGTAAGGACCTACTTAAAGTAGTTTTTTGGATACGGCAATCTGAAAGTGGGCTCTCTGAGAACTCTGTTCCGAACGAGTCAGGGGGGTACCTGACAAAAACATTTTTAATGACAAAACTATGAGGAATTGAGAGCTATAATTTTGCACTTTTCCTATTGGGACGTTTGTGAACCTCCTTGATTTTTTTCTGCCAAATCTGAGATGGTCGTGCGGGATGATTCGGAGATTTGGCGTGGAATGACCCGAAGGAGTTCCAGATTTTTCGGATGCTCCGAAAGTAACTTGCATTGCTCTTGACCTGACTAGTAGCAACGCTGAAGCTGTCAGGTCAGGAGGGAGCGGTCTGTAGAGATGGGATTTATGGCTCTTTTTCGGGATCCGGATCTTAGTGGCTCGTTCCTTTCAAAGAGCCGTTCAAAAAACTGGCTCTTTTGGCTCTTTTTAAAATTATTTATTCAGTGTTAAGAATGTAATATTTTGACTCCACCTCAAGGTAATTTTGTCCAAACAACAACTGATTATTCTCCTGCTTCTAAAGACCGTAGTTGCCTCTCTTTGAGGCAAACAATTGTGTTTTTTCCAAAATGTAATTACTCTGATCGAGGTCACGTGCTTAAAATGAATGAAAAATGAACGAAATAACGGTCGAGTGGCTCCTCCAGCTGTGATCCGGTTCCCATCGTTCACTTCATGGAGCCGTTCAAAAGAACCGGCTCGTTCATGAACGACACACCTCTAGCGGTCTGGCTACGACACTTATACATTTCCGAGCAAACTGGACACACACACACACACACACACACACACACACACACACACACACACACGTGCGTACCGTGCTGTTCCAGTGTGATGGTGACCGATGTCCATGAGACGTAGTTGTCCACTTGGCACCTGAAGTGTGTGTTGAGGTCGGTGTGTGTGTGTGTGTGTGTGTGTGTGTGTGTGTGCGTACCATGCTGTTCCAGTGTGATGGTGACCGATGTCCAGGAGACGTAGTTGTCCACTTGGCACCTGAAGTGTGTGTTGAGGTCGGTTTGTGACACACTGCTGATGAGCAACACACACTCAAACACACGCTCACTGGCCTGCTGATGCCTACACACACACACACACACACACACACACACACGCACGCACACACACACACACACGCACACGCACACACACGCACATACCCACGCACGCACACATACACGCACGCGCACACACACACACACACACACACACACACACGCGCACGCACGCACGGACACACACACACACACACACACACACACACACACACACACACACACACACACACACACACACACACACACACACACACGACACGCACACAGATTAGACCCAGGATTTAACCATTTTTTTCTCACCAACCACTGCGGCTTTTCCCGAGTCACCAGCCATTTAACCTTCCTACTAGCCTTTCTGCTACCCAGAGTTATTCTCTCATTTCAATACAAACGATTGATGCAACTAGATTTTTCACCCCAATGATTAAGTTACCTGTCAAAGTGGCTGGTGAGTAGGGCTGCACGATTATGGAAAAAATCATAATCTGGATTATTTGGATCAAAATTGCAATCACCATTATTAATCATTGGATTATTGAACAACAGACATTTTTGCATTTTGCATTGCATTTATGTCTTTCAAAAGACAAAATGAAATATAATTAAGACCGAATTGTATGAGGGATGAGCAAAATAAGACAGAATCGTAATAAGTATGTAGAAGGCAATAGCATGGAACCTACCTAGGTCGACCTACGGATTTTTGGCCAGAAACACAAATCTGTCAGCATGTTCTGGTTTCAAGGACACTCGAAGACTGTTCACTATTGCCACGTTTAAATCCCGATTTAATCCCAATATTACGATAAAATCACAATTAATTTTGATTAATTGTGCAGCCCTACAGGTGACCGCCCTACCAGATGGCCACGGCAGGTCCTCTACCCAGCCTTTCACACTTACGCGTCGGTGTGCGCGGCTAGTTTTGTTCAAACCCCTCCACTGCCAATGCTATTTTGCTACTTTGCCATTCATTTCATCTGGACCGCCAGCCGCCGCTGTCTCAATTCCACT
>NW_026945873.1:258953-261453 GCF_034702125.1 Engraulis encrasicolus
GTGTGTGTGTGTGTGTGTGTGTGTGTGTGTGTGTGTGTGTGTGTGTGTGTGTGTGTGTGTGTGTGTGCGCGTGTGTGCGTGCGTGTGTGGTACCCAGGTGGCAGCTTTGGCTTGAGCCGTTGAGGGGAAATCTGATGGTGGGAGGGTGACGGACAGAATATCCTTCTGTAAACAATCAGAAACAACAACAATAAACAACAACAACAGATGGACAGACACTCCTACTGTAAACAATAAACAACAACAATATACAGCAACAAACGGACAGACAAATGTGTGTAACCGCCGAGATATGATGCCCGCAATCTATCATATTGCATAGCTGATATGGCTAACGAGGCTTACGTGATATTATCAAACTTTCTCAAAACACATCCTTTTGCCTTGATTTTGCTCTTGAGTGACTATATTTCATCCCAAACATGCAAAAATGAGGCAAACTTGCTCCAACTCCGGATAAATCCTTTAACTTATTCAACAGTTGGATGCTTCTAGGCACAAAGGATGTTAACCCTCTATTAGTTTTAAAGGAACAGACCACCCTTTTTTGATTTTCACATAATTGCAGTATCTCCAAGCATTATTCATGAACGTGCATATAATTTTCGTCTATGTGTTTGCATTGCCCCGTTTGACAGTATACCCAAATTAGGCATAGTAATGCAAGTCTATGGTACAAAATAAAACACCATCAAATGTACTTCTAAACCACTTTAAAATGAATGTAACATTCACCAGAGTGTAAAACAGCAATTTAATTCGGTCCAGTGATCACTTGTGGCTTGATGCTAAAGATACCAGTTACTTTCAGTGATTATGCTAAGCTATGCTAATAATTCTGATCCAATAAATCTAAGTACTGAAAACACAGAGGAGAAAATGATATGCACATTCATGAACAATGCTGGGAAATACTGCAAATATGTGAAAATCAAAAAAGGGTGGTCTGTTCCTTTAAAAAAGGGTAACCTGTATCTAAGTCCAGATGGGAGGAGGGAGTATTCAAAGAAAAGGGGGTGGGATGGATCATCTACTATTTTTAATGCCAAGCTGGTAGTGTACTCATCAGAGATTTTCCTGATACTTTTAACTTCTGTTCCAGTTATTTTACAACCTAAGTGTGATTTTGTCCAGCATGTGTCTGTTTTTAACAGAAAGACCACCTCCCCAACACTGAATGGCAAAGGTGACCACACTTTGTAGAACAGTTAGATAGAACAATCTGAAAATCACTAGTCTGGTAAACCAGCGCCACCTGCTGGACGCTGAAAAATTTGCAGCTGCATCCAATACATTTAGGCTGGTTTATCAGGCTAGAAAATCACTGTATCAACCTTGAAGCTATGCAGTTTCCTTAAAAAATAAAAAATGCATGTAAACGACAAACAACAGACAGTCCTGCTGTAAATAATAAACAAGAACAACAACAACAGACGGACAGACACTCTTGCTCTTAACAACAATAAACAACAACAACAGACTCCTGCTGTCAACAATGAACAACAAAAGACTCCTGGGGCCTATTACAAAGCTGGTTAAGGAGTAAAGAAAAAGGGGTGAGTGTGTGTGTGTCTGTGTGTGTGTGTGTGCGTGTGTGTGTGTGTGTGTGTGTGTGTGTGTGTGTGTGTGTGTGTGTGTGTGTGTGTGTGTGTGTGTGTGTGTGTGTGTGTGTGTGTGTGTGTGTGTGTGTGGCTCTGTGTGTGTGTCTGTCTGTCTGTGTGTGTGTGTGTGTGTGTGTGTGTCTGTGTCTGTGTCTGTGTCTGTGTCTGTGTCTCTGTGTGTGTGTGTGTGTGTGTGTGTGTGTGTGTGTGTGTGTGTGTGTGTGTGTGTGTGTGTGTGTGTGTGTGTGTGTGTGTGTGTGTGTGTGTGTGTGTGTGTGTGTGTGTGTGTGTGTAAGGTAAGGTAAGGTAACTTTATTTGTACCCGAAGGTAGATTTGGTTGCAGGCAAAAGTAGCAAAAGCTTACACAGACAACACAGTACTGACACACAAAAAACTTACACCAACAGCCCAGTACTGGACAGTGACAAAGGACAATAACAAAACAAAACAAGGACAACAAAAACAAAAACTTGACAAGCAGACAAGTGCTTCAAACAAGGATATGAAGAAGGAAAATAAACAATAAATATATAAATATGTATAAAATCACAGGGGGAAAACCTTATGCCCCGTGTACATCGAAGGTGAACTAAGCGACATGCGCTGCGGAAGTCATTGTTTCTCTATGGAGGGAAGGCGAATAAAGCTACCAGAGCCAATTCGGCAGGAGCGAAGCTTCTTGGGCGACCTGGGCGAATTTTGACGATTAAACTCAAGCTGTTCAGGTTCAGCGGTTCAGCGAAAACCAATTGGAACGTTTATATCGAGGAATGTCCCAGGCTGTCAATACAGAGCCGTTATGTAATTAGCTGAATCAAACATGTCAGTGCAGCGCCCAGAGCGAATAAAACTAATTCATGGCGAAACTTCTTCAACCACCCCAGTTACCTGGGTCGCG
>NW_026945873.1:263953-273953 GCF_034702125.1 Engraulis encrasicolus
CCCATGTCACTCCTCTATTTATTGAGTTGCATGGCTACCGACCGCAGCCCGGATCAAGCACGAGGCATTGACCCTTGTCTACAAAACCATCACAGGAACGGCCCCAGCTTATCTGAAGGACTTACTAACGCCTTATGGTACTGGAAGAGAACTGCGCTTGTCCGGCACAAGCCGTCTGGCTCTGCCAGCCAGTCGCTCAAGGTACTCCCAGTCAAAACTGTTCTCCGTTGTTGTACCCAAGTGGTGGAACGGTCTCCCAGAGGCAGCAAGACTAAGCACATCTCTTGCAGCCTTCAAGAAACAAGTAAAGACCTTCCTCTTTCTTGAGTATCTACTAGACTAATGCTTGAGCTGGCCTAGCCCCAGGGCAGACTCTTGACATGATGTCTTGACATGATGCCTGCCTGATGGGTAGTAAACAACTCAGTTCATCTGACTGCTGACCTGCTGACCTGCTGACGTCACTTCCGCTTCCGGATCAAGCTATTCCCGTCGAGGAGCTACTCAGACGAAATTAAGTTTATTCTCGTTTATCTCCTAAAAGCTTTGTCTGAATCTTACAACTACAAACAACTGATTCGATGTAGTATTACTTTAGCGCTACCTTGTTATCACTCTTACAACAACATAAGCACATAGGCTAACCTCCCCACCATCCAAATAGATTTTTGCTTTCCACCAGGCTAGCCTACATAACTTTTTTTTTTTTCACGCCGAGCCCTATTCGGCTTTAGTTTCACCTCACCTCATAGTCAATTTTGCAACACTACACCAACTATCTCGCAAAAATAACCTTTTCTGCTGCATCCGCAGACCTAATTATGGCCAACTCTACCTGCGCCTGCAGTGATCTAGCTAATGCTAATGAAAGACTAGCCAAAGCCAACATGACGATTGAAACACTTAGACGTGACATTCGCCGGCTACAATGCGAGGTAGTCATAAAATCCCATAACACCACGTTGAAACACCAAACCAGTAATACTAGCGCCAACCTAACTACACTATCTTTTTTCCCCAGCCACAGCAAACACCAGCCGAAGTCCCCCCCGAATCCACCGTGCTCCACTCCCGCGCGTCGTAGCTGGACGGAGGTGGTTAACGGCGGCAGGGGAGTACTGCAGAAATGTTCACCACCTCTAGTGACTAGCAATCGTTTTTCTGTACTTGACTCAGTCATCGATGCAGAAACTGATCCTGTCCCCCCCTCCCACCAGGTGCCCAAGCCTCTACCACAAAGAGTGCGACCCAGAAGCCGTCGGACCCTCGCTACCCCCAGGCAAATCACCCGAGAGCAGCCTGCCCATTCAGAACCCCGGCGAACATCAACAGTCCTCATAGGATCTTCGATGGTTCGCCACGTAACCCTACGAAACGCCCAGACGTGGTGCCTACCTGGAGCTCTCGTAGCCGATGTCCAGTCGAATGTGCCGGACGCGCTGTCACAGTATCCTACTGCCACAACTCTCATCGTCCACGCAGGCTCCAATGACATCCGGCTGCAGCAGTCTAAAAAACTTGAGTCCGATTTCCTCTCCCTTATTAATACCCTTAGCAGCACTGGAAAAAAATACGCTATCTCAGGCCCCATCCCCTCTGTTTGTTTCTCTGCCTTCCAGTTCTCCCGAATCCGCCAACTGCACGTCTGGCTGATGAGACACTGCCGCCAAGAAGCCATTCCCTACGTTGACAACTTCTCCGCTTTCTGGAATCGCCGTAACCTCTTCGCACGAGATGGAAGGCACTTAAACAGATCTGGCGCTCGTCTCCTCGCGACCAACCTAGAGCTGACCCTCGAAGCCCACCGGTCCTTGGATTGACTAACAGGTGTTTCAAATCCAAAGCACTACACCAATTTAGACACTGCGTGCCCAACAGAGAGTTCCCCTCTAGCTATCCACGCTGTCACTAGAACTACCCGTAGGAAAGCTCGCAGATATAGACCCTCTGGTTGTGTACACAACAACCTAATTACGATTGCACCTGAACGCATAAACAATAGCTCTACTACTTTGAATGTTAATGCTGCATTACTTAACGTGCAGTCCTTGACCAACAAAAGCTTCGTAGTAAACCAGCTGGTCTCGGACAAAAACATAAGCTTTATGTTCCTTACCGAAACATGGCTTAAAGACGACGGGGCTGCTACTTTTATTGAGGCTTGCCCTTCCGATTACAAATTCCTTCACGCCCCGAGACCAAAGAAACGAGGCGGAGGCGTAGCCATACTTTTCTCCAACAAATTTAATTGTACTAAGATGAATCTGGGCTCTTTCTCTTCATTTGAATACTTGGCAATGAGGGTCCAAGCAAACCTCAAACTGATCATTATTGTTCTGTACCGTCCACCGAAATTCTCTTCGTCATTTCTATCTGATTTCTCCACCTTCATGTCGGACGTACTTACTAACTATGACAAAGCAATAATTGCTGGCGACTTTAATATCCACGTAAATAAATCAGATGACGCAATAGCCAAGTCTTTCTTAGACACATTAAATGGATTCGGTGTCGTCCAGAATGTTACAGAACAGCCTACCCATCGAAAAGGCAACACACTTGACCTTGTTATTTCACATGCACTTGACATCAACAATATATCGGTCACGGACGTCGGCCTCTCCGACCACCACTGTGTGTTTTTTGATTTTGACATTTCAACACAAATTAGCACACCCAACAATGTCATTCACAGACGACGCATTAATGCCTCTGCTGAGCTTAAGATTTCAGACCTCATCAAATCAGGTGACCTACTAAATGGTCACTGCACACCTGATGAAATGGTTGATAGCTTCAACAACAACTTAAGAGGAATTCTAGATAACATAGCTCCAATTAGAACGACGACAAGAACCAGAGCTAGGTATTCACCTTGGATGAATGACTCACTTAGAGCCTTAAAAAGAAAATGCAGAGTAACCGAGCGTCTTTGGAGGAAAACTAAATTAGAAGTCCACAGACAATCCCTTAGGGATGAGATCTCCTCCTACAATAATGCGGTACGCTCAGAGAGAAAAGCATATTTTTCCAAAATCATAACAGACAACCAGCATAATGCGAAAGTTCTTTTTTCCACTATTGACCACCTGCTTAATCCAACACATAGCAATAACAACCTAAATGCAGCATCACATGCCAAGTGCGAGGAATTTGCTAGATTTTTTAATAAAAAGATTGCCGACATTAGAGAAGGCATCCAAGGTGGAAACGCAGCAACCTCTGTCGCCCACTCAGGCGATACACCGAGGGGAGGGTTAAACCCCCCTAGGAGACCTGAGAGCTTCCAAAAGTTTTGTCCAATTACAGAGGACGACCTCTGTAAAATAGTCAGGGAAAGTAAGCAGTCTACCTGCAGCCTTGATGCGATCCCCACATATCTGCTAAAAAACGTACTTGGTTGCTTAGCAGCACCTTTACTGCAAATTGTTAACACCTCTATGCTTACAGGCATTTTTCCAAGCTCATTCAAAACAGCCATGGTAAAGCCACTCCTAAAAAAGACAAATTTAGATCAGAATTCTTTAAACAACTACCGACCTATATCAAACCTCCCCTTTATAAGCAAGGTACTAGAAAAAGTTGTATTTAAACAGCTTAATCAACATCTGGCTGGGAATGATATCTTGGAAAAATTCCAATCAGGCTTTAGAGCCAACCATAGCACCGAAACAGCACTAACCAAAATAATAAGTGATCTTAGGCTCAACACTGCCGCAAACAAAGTTTCAGCACTTATCCTCCTCGACCTCAGTGCCGCCTTTGACACGATAGACCACAACATACTAATTGACCGCCTTGAATCTTGGGTAGGCTTGTCCGGTCACGTCTTAGAGTGGTTCAAAACATATATTACAGGAAGACAGTTTTTTGTCACCATCGGAGAATACGTCTCCAACAAGTATGATGTGCCTTTTGGAGTTGCTCAGGGTAGTTGCTTGGGCCCTCTCCTCTTCTCTCTCTATATGTTGCCCCTGGGCTCCATCATCAGAGAGCACAATGTTGATTTTCATAGCTATGCCGATGACACTCAACTATATATCTCTGTCGAGCCTAGCCAAACCACTGCCATTCATGCCTTGACTAAATGCATGTCTGCCATTACAGATTGGATGAACAGTAACTTCCTAAAATTAAATGAAGATAAAACTGAAGTGTTGCTCATTGGGCCTAAGAAAAAACGTGAAAAACTCCACTCAAGCCTAGGTGACCTAAGCATACACATTAAAGATAAGGTTACTAGCCTAGGTGTGGTCATAGACTCGGATTTGAGCTTTGAGCCTCACATCAACAAGATAACAAAATCTGCTTTTTTCCATCTTAGAAATGTCAACAAAGTGCGCGGCTTGGCCCCCCGACAAGACGCTGAGAAACTTATTCATGCCTTTGTCACCAGTAGGATAGACTACTGCAATGCTCTTTTCTCTGGTCTCCCAAAAAATTAATTGACAAATTGCAACTCATTCAAAATTCTGCGGCAAGAATCCTAACAAGAACCAGAATGAGAGAGCACATCTCTCCTGTCTTGGCAGACCTGCACTGGTTACCTGTCTCATACAGAATCGACTTTAAGATTCTGCTCACAGTATTTAAAGCATTAAATGGACTTGCCCCTAGCTATATCTCAGACATGCTCTCTTTTTATGCCCCTGCTCGAGCTCTCAGGTCCACTGATGCCAAGCTGCTAAGGACCCCCACCCCCCCGCAGAAGAAGATCGGCGACGCCGCGTTTGCCTGCTATGCGCCCAAGAGATGGAACACCCTCCCCATCGAGATCCGATCAGCCACCTCCGTCGACTCCTTTAAGAAGCAGCTGAAGACCCACCTCTTCATCCTTGCCAACTCCTAGCTGCCAAGACGTCATAGTGTCCCAGCCGCCGCAGCGCCCTTACTACTCGCAATCCAGCCCTGGCAGGGGGCTCCCCTAGGTGGCCGCTGGTCTCTGCCTGAGGTTTCTTCCTGACTACAGGGGGTCTTTTTTTCTCAGACCTCACTGAGCTTTTTTTCCCCCTCACAAACTATGAATCAAGCGAAAGGGAGTTTTTCCTCACCCCTGATGCCACCAGGGGCCGCACCTGAGCGCCCAATCTCTGTGTGACTATCTATGACTTATGATAGGCCCAGCCACTATGGACCTTACACATCTAAGAATCCTGGTCCTAACCTACGTTGACCCTATGACTCTACATTCTCTGTCTATCTCTTCTTCCTCTGCCTTCCTGCTTTTTCTGCCTCTCCTCTATACCTCTCCTTTTAAATCTATCTCTCCTCTCCTTTTAAATCTATCTCTAACAATGTTTTTTCCCATTTGTTAAGCACTTTGAGTTACATGCCTTGTATGACACAGTGCTATACAAATACAATTATTATTATTATTATTATTATTATTATGTGTGTGTGTGTGTTGTGTGTGTACTCATTATATATATATATATATATATATATATATATATATATATATATATATATGAACTAACTCTTCTTTGCAACTGGACTTGGTACTTGGAACTGGTATTTGATTGTGATGTTGGCTTGATTATGTCCTCTTTTGAAAGTCGCTTTGGTAAAGCGTCTGCCAAATGCAATGTAATAATGTAATGTGTGTGATGTATCTAACGTGTGTGTGTGTGCGCGTGTGTGTGTGTGTGTGTGTGTGTGTGTGTGTGTGTGTGTGTGTGTGTGTGTGTGTGTGTGTGTGTGTGTGTGTGTGTGTGTGTGGCTTACTTGTCGTGCAGCATGCCGATGTTCTGTCGAGATGAGCTGCCTCGTCGAGATGAGCTCCCGGTAGCCTAACTTCGACTATTTAAGCTGCCTCGTCGAAATTAGCTACCTTGATTTTCATTCCGTGGAGACGATAACTTGCCAATAAAATAATGATTGTTTATTGGCCACAATTATTTAGTAGGCTACAATTTTAAAACGAGCAGCGTGTCTCGTCCGACTAGACTTTTCCAGAGAAGTTTCTAATAATAGCCAACTATTAGCTAATAACTTGCCTATACAATAGGCCTATTGTTTAGGCTATTTTATTTAGTAGGCTACTATTTTAAAACAAGCAGCATGTCTCGTCCGCACCTTTAGACTTTCACGGAGAAGTTTCTAATAACCAACTTAATATTATAGCTTAGCTTATAGGAAGGCTTTAGAAACAAACACAGCTAATTTGAAAAAAATCTACAAATATTTAAATCCACGCTGAATGCTTCTGTTCCCAGGACATGACACGAATCATAATCTAGCCTAAGTGAGAGAACTTTTGCTTCGCATTTGGTAGGTCTGCATGTTTCGGGCTGGCGTGTGCCGTATAAGAGATAGACAGGTCATCAGCTGGGAAAATTAGGCCTTTCGTCCTACCGCACTTTTCTCTGTGGATTACTGACCAGAAGGCCTATTGGAAGAAATTAAAACATGGGGCCACGCCAATTTTTGCTCAGAATTCAATATGGCCGCCATTTTCCAAAATGACTTGTTTTCATGCATTATTACATTGTACTATAAGGTGATATTCATGAAAGATTAACTACTGTCATCACTATTCTGTCCTATTTCCTTACATACATGTTTACAAAGGTTGACTAATCTAAAACAAATGAAAATAAAGTTGGCCACCTTGCAATATCCAAAGGAAAGCGCTGAAAATAATGATTGAAATGTACATAGAGAGTCTATGGCTGGGAAAATTAGGCCTATTGTCCTGTCAGGGTTTTCACAGTGGATTACAGACCAGAAGGCCTATTGAAAAAGATTAAAACTTGGGGCCATCTATGTCCTCCAAAATTCAAAATGTTCTCTGTTTTTCAGAATGGCAGACTTTCACACATTTTCTCAATACTGTAAGGCCATAATTATCAATAAAGATTACCTATTTTTCAGTTAAATTGTCCTATCTCCTTACAGACGTGAGTATAAAGGTTGTCTATAAAAAGGCATGAATATATATATCTCGCCACTTTGAAATATCCAAAGGAATGTTGTCAAATGATTGAATTTCACAAACACAGTGGACTGCTGAAAAAAGGCATATTGTCCTGCCAAACTGTGTGTGTGTGTGTGTGTGTTTGTGTGTGTGTGCGTTTGTGTGTGTGTGTGTGTGCATGCGTTTGTGTGTGTGTGTGTGTGTGTGCCTGAGTGCGCTTTTCTCAAGTGTTGTATGGCCAGTGTGCTTCTTTACATACACTGACATAGACACAGTAGACCGGGTGTGTGTGTGTTGGGGGGATGGGGGGGTAGGGGGGACCGAATGATGTGGAGGAGCGTGGGGATGAATGAGGGGATGAGCGGGGTTAGGGGGTTAGAGTGGGGGGTGGAGGAGAATGAGTCGAGTTGAATTAGGGGGTGGGGGGGCAGAATAGTGTGTGGGGGGATGAGTGAGGTGGTGGGGGGGGAATAGTGTGGGGGGTTCAGGGGGGCAGAATAGTGTGTGTGTGTGTGTGTGGGGGGGGGTAAGTTCAGTCGCCTTGGTGTTGACCTGCCAAACTTTTCACATTGGATTGGGGGTGGGCGAGTATTTTGTGGAGGGGTGGGGGAAGAATGAGTCAGGGGGGCAGAATAGTGGGGGGTGAGTGAGGGGTGGGGGGGCAAAATAGTGGGGGGGGGGCAGAATAGTGTCTGGTGGGGAGATGAGTGACTGAGGGGTGGGGGAGGCAGAATAGTGTGTGGGGGAAAGACACTGTAGAGCGGGGGATACGCGCGGGCACACACGCACGCACACTCAAAAAATGTAGGCCTGAAAAACTTTTGGTCAGTAATCTAATGTGAAAAGTTTGGCAAGTCAATAGCCTTTTTTCAGCAGTCAACTGTGTATGTGTAATTCAATCATTTTCTGACAACAATCCTTAGGATGTTTCAAAGGGGAAAGATATATATTTACATCAATCATTTGCCAACCTTTGTACTCATGTCTGTAGATAGGAGATAGGACAGAATTTCACTAAAAATAGGTTGTCTTAATTGATAATTATGGTCTTACAGTATTGAGAAAAATGTATGAAAGTCTGCCATTCTGAAAAACAGAGAACATTTTGAATTTTGGAGCACTTTTGAGATGGCAACCAGCTGGTGAATCTTTTTCAATAGGCCTTCTGGTCTGTAATCCACTGTGAAAACCCTGACAGGACAATAGGCCTAACTTTCCCAGCCATAGACTCTCTATGTGCATTTCAATCATTATTTTCAGCACTTTCCTTTGGATATTGCAAGGTGGCCAACTTTATTTTTCATTTGTTTTAGTTTAGTCAAGCTTTGTAAACATGTATGTAAGGAAATAGGACAGAATAGTGCTGAAAGTAGTTAATCGTTCATGAATAACACCTTATAGTACAATGTAATAATGCATGAAAACAAGTCATTTTGGAAAATGGCGGCCATATTGAATTCTGAGCAAAAATTGACGTGGCCCCATGTTTTAATTTCTTCCAATAGGGCTTCTGGTCAGTAATCCACAGAGAAAAGTACGGTAGGACGAAAGGCCTAATTTTCCCAGCTGATGACCTGTCTAAGAAGTTTGATGCAACGTCGGGTGTGGGAATTAAATTCCTTGCATTTTCTTTAACAGAGACAGCTGTCTACATTTTTAGATGATATGGGTGTTAGTTAGGAGAAGTGAAACGCAACGAGAGAAAACATGGGCCTAGGTCAGATTTTCTTAAATCAGTAGGGTCGATTATTTATAAGTTTTATTACATAATTAGAAGAAGTTTGAAGCGGGGTAATTTTGCGTAAGGAAATTGAGAGGGTGTGCGCTAAAAATGACCAAGTGCGGTTGTGCATCTCTCTCACCAGCATCTGTGGAAAGGATGTTTCCCTGTTCTGCAACCCTACACCTATTAGCGTTGCGTTGCGTTGTTGCAGTTGATAGCCTGTATCACATGCTCAAGATCAGCTGTTCGGTAGCTCAGCTCGATGGGCAATCAGCCGCAGAAGTCGCGGTGTGGAGGTGCGCATGCTCAGTAGCTAAAAGGAGCTCATCTCGACAGGGAGCTTATATTGACAGGACACCGGTGTGTGTGTGTGTGTGTGTGTGTGTACCTCTATGGCTAACTCGTCGTGCAGCATGTCCGTGTCTGGGTCTCCTAGAGGGACGTCCTTCACCATCACATTCACACACTTCTGCTCCCCACCAGGCCTGAAAACACACACACACACACACGCACGCACGCACACACGCACGCACGCACGCACGCGCGCGCGCACACACACACACACACACAAAAGCGTGTACAGACAGACACATAGTTCAAGGTTGTGTTTCAACTTCATTTAAACAAAAAAAAAATACTTTCTTTACAATTTAATATTGCTGAAAATTTCAATAATAATAAGTGTGTGTGTGTGTGTGTGTGTGTGTGTGTGTGTGTATGTTATGTCATGTGTGTGTTGTCGTGCTTGCGTGCGTGTATGCATTTGTGTGTATGCGCGCGCGCGCGCGCGTGTGTGTGTGTGTGTGTGTGTGTGTGTGTGTGTGTGTGTGTGTGCTTGCATGGGTGTGTGTGTCTATGCGTGTGTGCGTGCATCAGTGTTACTTTCGTCAACCAGGACGATGACGAAAATATTTCGTCAACACCCCTTTTTCCCATGACGATGGCGCATAAAAATTGCTTCCAGAAAATAAAAATATGACGAAAATAAAAATTGATTTTCGTTAAGGAGACTAAGACGAGACAAAATTTACAAGCCATGGACAAATGGACATTAAAAATGTAATTGTTTAAAATTAATTTGTAATTGTTATTGTTTCTTGAACTTCATAGAAGATTAAGCGCTGTTCCCCTGTTTGTCTCTACAGGCAGTGCCTGACGCGGGCGCGGCTCAATCAGCCTAGTTCATTGAGTCCTGTTCAGTTGAGTATAGGTCCTAAAATGTTTCCCAGAAAGAGAAAATGAAATAGCCGACGTTGAGGCAAGTGTTAATTTTGAAACATGTTCAACAACCTTTTTGTCCATAACGAAGACGTGTGTGTTTGTGCAGTCATGATAATAGTGCTACCGTCACTCGCGCCAAT